>NC_016091.4:8708655-8964815 GCF_000004515.6 Glycine max
TTTCGTTCATCTCTTTAGCAATCTGGTGAAGTAGAAGGAATGGACATCAGATGCATCCCTCCAATTTGTTCGTCTCATCTCAACCTGTCGGCCATACCCATTTCCTGCGTGATTATGTCAGGATCCCACTCTCGCCCACTTTTTATTTCTCTACCCCCCCCCCCCCACTCTCTGTTTTTGTCTCATGGTTAATGTAAAAAACAAAGATAAACAGGCAAGAGCTAGACTAATCAAAAAGTAGAAACAAACTCATTATTTAAAAAAATCATAATCTCTCTGCATAGCTGTTTGTGACACGACACACCTGACTAAGCAACATAGAGAGGCCATAGAAACAATCCCATCCCATAGATGATCTAAAGAAAGAAGAATTCTTGAAGACCTAAGCATATTGCTACACCAAATCTAAGACTCGAAGCACTTCAAAAGAGGGTGAGTAAGGTCCTAGCCACAGAAATGACCACTCCGCATACAAGGGTAAGCTAAAGACAAATAATTCTCTCCAAACTCCACAAAAGTGGAATCCATCTGCATTGAGCTTCCCTTTTTCACCAAGTTCTCCAAATTTGCTAAGTTTTTAAGAGTGATTTCATTGCAAGGTCAGAAGCACTTTCTCCTAGTGTTTGTGATTGTATTTTTTATAATTCTGAGACAAGTAGGTAACTATTTCTAACTGCTACTCCTTTCTATTTGGTGTTGTTGGCCATTCATATGGGATGCAGACTCTGTCCAGCAAACCAGCCGAAATTTTGCTACGTAATTTCATTCATTGTCAATTCAATTCAAAACTACAAGTCCAAAACTTTAACTTTGAAGGGAACTTTGACCATCGAAAACAAGGTTATATTTAGAACAATATTTAACTAGTTAGGTTCTGAACCAAGTGTTGGTAAATAGGCATGCAAGTGAAAGATCAAGAGGAATTAAAAGAAAAAACCCTCCAAGGAACCTTCTGCAAGAATTAATTCTTGACACCCTTAAGATTAATTCATTATGGAGTAGATTTTCCCATAATTTTATTGACTTTGAGTAAACAAACTTTTATTTTCTAAATTTCAAATTTAAACTAGCTAAGTTCCAATCCTAACAAGTTAGGTCCTTAAAGAGTGTACTTCCCAAACATCCTAGTTTCCAAAAATAAGTGTCTTTCAGTCCAACACGCCCCCCCTCATTGAGCCCAAAGGGATATCCGATATTGATAACAATATAACAAAAAATCAATGTCAAATCATGTATTCCACTTCAACGGTGTCCATATAACGGTTCAACAGTTTCAAATGCAGCACTTAGTAACTCCCTCTTCTTAGGCACAGAAAAATATTATGGTCCCTACAGTTCTCCAAAATTTCGGTTACAAGATAACTTAACTCCAATATGAGTAATGTAGTACTAGTACTAGAACACTTTCCCCTTGACTATCCACCTAACTAGCTGTGTTGCTTACTGTACCAACTGTCTTCAGTACATACTCCAATCAATACATACAACACCTTTCCACAGGCAAATAAGCATTCTATATCATCAGTAGCCATTTCAAGTGTCAGACAAGTAGTTTAAAATTGATCCATTCGAAATTTAAGTTACGGAAATAAAAATTGCTGAACGCGCTAAACTTGATTAAAGTGAAAAAATCAATTTGGGAACTTACATGAACACGAGCCACAATGTAATCGAGAGCAGCAAGAATCCGAAGAGGAAGTTGACAGGAGAAGCCGCCATTTCCGAAGGGGAAAGCGACTCGTTCGCGGAAGACGGCTGAATATCAATCGAACTCTCGAAATTCCGCGAGCAGGAACACGAACAGGGCTCTGTCGCGAGACTCCATCGCAGAGAACGCGAGAAGAATCACGGAGAAAAAGAAAGAACCCTAGAAAAGAAGAAAAGGGAGCGATGAAGAAGAAGGGTTTGGGGGTTGAAAGCGTGGCGATCGGAAGTGGTGTTTTTATAGTTGATTGCTCAGATCCGATCCGATCCGTGAGATGCTCGCTCGGTGATCCAAGGCGGATTGGGTTAGTGAGAGAAAGTGGGGGGAGTCATCGAATGCGACGCGGGTGCAGGAGAGGCTGCGTGGGGAGTCACTGTTAGTGTTTGTTTGCTTTGCCCAACAATTTATAACAGCGAACCTGTTACGTGGCTCCCTAGTGAAACCAAAGGGGGATTTTTTTTCAACAACAATCCATGGCGGTTACTCAGTGGCTTGGTGCATTGCCCGCGCACGTTGGCGCATGCATCAAGCTGCTTTCAGTAGGATCACAACTGTAGCTGAGTGGTTCAAGGTATCTTTATGTCACTTCTCGGACTTGCTGGTACTTGTGTCAGTATTTTTTTCTTCAAATTTTTCCTTCCTATAATTAAGTATTTCTATATTTATTTTAGTATTTATATTTAAGGATAAGTAACGCAATAATATCTTAACAGTTGTTTAAATCGTTGAAATAAATATTTTTTAATAAAATAAGTAAATTTTTATTTTTTAATGTTTATCTAAATTATTTTTTCTTAAAAAATAGTTTTTTATTTTAAAAAATTAATCTTATTTTTTTCTAAAAAAATATTTATCATAAAGCTGTTTTTTTAAATTTAAAAAAATTATTAATATTATGTTTGATCGAAAGGATGAAAATAAAACAAAAATATAATAGATATTTAAAATAAAATAAAGTACAAATATATGATATTTATTTTATTTTTTTATTTCTCTCCATCTTTCCAAACCAAACATAACATAAGAATTTCATATCATTTGGATTAGAACTAAGAAAATTGAAAAATAAATGTGCAAAGTTGGATTTAGATCTATAGAGATTTTTTTATGTAAATGTGAAAAGTTTTGTTTTGATAATATATATATATATATATATATATATCTAAAAATTTATAATTAATGTTGTCATTAAAATAAGTATATAACATAATTTTATTTTGTAATTCTGATCTTCTTTTTTTTTCATCTATAATTTTGATTTAATTTGCAATTTTGCATATGCTTTTTCTTTTATTTTGGTCTAAATGAACCTAAACTTAACATATTCACTTAAGGTATCATAAAAAATAATTTAATTAAATGAATCATAAAAATAAATAAACTACCCAAAATTGAATAAAAAAATGTCCTTAAGTTAATTCTTACAAAAAAAATGAGACCCAACTCACTACTTAATGTTGTCACAATAGAAATTTCAGAACAACAGACAGATTATGTTTATTAATCAATATTATGATTATTATTATTATATTTCTTCTAATTTATGTTTGTTTTTCTATTCTTTAAGTATTTATTGTAATGTTATGGTTGTAACGGTTAAAAAGGGAGGAGATAGAGATTAAATTATATTTTGGATAAATAGTTATTTTCGTTCCTGAATGTGTAGAGTGCTGACAAATTTGTTCCTGAATGTATCACGTGGATTCTTTCATTAACGGTAACAGATAAAAGTTAACGGATGCATGGATTTGTCACACTTTTTCACTTTCGAAGACTAAAATTTGAATTTTCATCTTTCGAAGACAAACTTGTCAGTGTTTTACACATCCAAAGACGAAATAACTATTTATCCAAATTTAAATCAAACGAATTGTTTCATTATTCATCTAAAGTAGTTAGCTTCAAGTGCAAACAAATTGTAATTCTAAAGAAACTAACTTTACAGGCCTAAACGGGTAAGAGTATTAATCTAAGAGTTGTTAGTGTTTTGTTTTGATGAATTTTACATTCCACTTCAGACTTAAAACTTTTACTGTTATTATTTTTTCCCAATGATAAACATTGTATGAATAGCTTATATGAACATGGGAAATATAGTTTTATTGTTTAAAATTGGTCAAGCAATGTTGTTTATATAATTAACATTATGTAATCAATCTAATGATAAATATTGTTAAATAAATTTGCTTAACTTGATACAAATTACAATTGTTGAGAGTAATGGTATTGGAGATGATCTAAGTATCACACACACAACTAATTATATATATATATATATATAGAAAGAGGAGAGATTCACTTATTCCAAGAGTAACTCTTAGAGTTGTTAGACAAATGGCCTCAGTTATCTTAAGAAGGGGGGGTTGAATTAAGATACAAAGACTATTTCCCAATTAAAATTCCGCTCTCTCTTTTTAGATTAACAATGCACCCTTAACATGAATTACTCAAAAGATAATTCAGAATAAACTTCTTTAAAGCAAAAGATAAATGACAATAAATAAAAGAAGTTTAAGGGAAGAGAGAAATGCAAACTGATTTATACTGGTCGGCCACTTCCCGTGCCTACGTCCAGTCCTCAAGCAACCCACTTGAGATTTTCCACTCTCTTGTAAAATCCTTTTACAAGTTCTGAACACACAAGGACAATCCTTCCTTTGTGTTCAGAATTCTTTTACAACAAGAGACCCTCAGTCTCTTAATCCCTTTTCAGAAGTAAGAAGATGAGAAGAAGAAATCTCTCTTGAAAGAGATAGATTGTACAATGAAGATCAATCACAGTTCCTTATTGAATATGCAAGTGTTTGACCAAGGAATCTTTGAGAGGATAAGACATTTTAATTCAGAAAAACTCTCTTAATCTTTTGAGAGGATAAAACTTTTTGAGCAATCAAAACTCTCTTTCAATTCATGTTTCCAAGTCACATATAAATAGCCCTTTGATGACCATTCATAAACCATTTGAATAGATGTGACTCTTGGAAGTTATTTTCTAAAAATCTCCTCTGGTAATCGATTACAGGATTTGTGTAATCGATTACAGGTTTTAATATTTGAATTAAAACGTTTATTAACTGCTGGTAATCGATTACCAATATTGTGTAATCGATTACACAATCTAAAATTTGAATTCAAATATTTAGTAGCTGTTGTAAAGCATTTTTGGCCACTGGTAATCGATTACATCCTCTGGTAATCGATTACCAGAGAGTAAATCTCTTGAAAAACACTTTTTAATTTAAATTACTTGGCCAAACCTTTTGCTATATCAATTAGGAATTCCCTTCCTAAAATACTAGTGATCATCTTGATATTGTGGCTTGTATTCTTGAATCATTGTCTTGAATTTAAACTTGAAAAGCGCATTTGCATCATTTGCATCAAATCATCATGATCATCATCAAAACACCAAAGACATTTGCTTCTACAAGAGTAAGGATGCGTTTGATTTGCTAGAAATAAGGGACTGGACAACACAAAAATATTTGTCCAACGTTTGTTTTAAGAAATGACTGAGTGACATTATAAAATAAAAAATGATAAACTCGACAAATACCCAAAAACTTTAACTCATTAAACCCATACAACTTTTTTCCGAATGTCTAACAAAACAAAAAATGCAATACTATTCATATTATCTAACTTTTCATTATCTCACACCACATATCAAATTTACAAATCACAAAAATGGAAGATCCAAAAAAACCAACAACAATCAGCTTTACAAATTAACAAAATTGATGGCGTCAATCATATTTACCCTAGATTCTTCTCTCCTTCCATGTCCAGAGCTTCCTCTTCCAAGACAGTGTGAGTGACGCCTTCTAGATCTGGCAAAAAAAGCTCTGGACAGGGAAGGATGGAGGGATCTAGAGTCAATCTGATTGACGCCATCATTTTTGTTGATTTGTAAATCTGATTGTTATTGGTTTTTTGGATCTTCCATTTTTGTGATCTATAAATTTGATATGTAGTGTGGAATAATGAAAAGTCAAGAAATAGGGATAGTATTGTATTTTTACTTTTGTTAGATACTAAACAAAAAATTGTACGGAATTTAGTGAGTTACAAGTTTTTTGGTATTTGTTCAGTCTATCATTCTTTATTTTGTACTATCCATTAGTCATTTTTTAAAATCAAACGTTGGATAAATATTTTTATATTGTTTAGTCCCTTATTTTTAGCGGATTAAACACGCCTATATTCTTTATTCTCATCATTTATTTTCTTGAGATCTAATGGTTATGGTAAGTAAGTAACTAATTTTAGCCATTAGATTTCAAGAAAATGAATTATTAGATGAAAGAGTTACTCTTGGAGTAAGTGAATCCCTCTTCACACACGTACATATACATACATACATATCATATATATATACATATATATATATATATATATATATATATATATATATATATTTGTGTGCATGTGCGCGCTAAAGACAATTTAATTTATATAAAATTATTATAGATAATAAATTTTTTCTTTCAAATATTTAAGGTAGTTACAATACCAAAACTTTTTTTAGGCACAATACCAAAACATGAATGGGAGACTAATGGTTAAATTAAAACATTATATATGGTTTAAGGATTAAATCTTACAATTATACATATGTGATATAATTAATGGGAAAAAACATTAATTTTATATTAATCGTTAGACTCGATTCACACGGATCAAAAAATGATTCTCATGTTAATTGTCATACTAGACTCAAGGAGACCCCAAACAATGGCCCATTTCTGCTCTAATACCATGCCTCTTAAATCTTAATGATGTTTATCGATCTAGATCAATCCAACAAAATCGACAATCCAAATCTAACCAGTTAAATTGGTTTAAGTCCAACACAAATTGAACCAATTGAAATCCCATGTTGTTTGGCCCAACTTATTTTCTACTTAAATGTTACTTTTAAGTAAAAGTAAAAAAAAATTAGAGCTTAACAAAACAAATAAGTTGTTTGTCAAATTTACTTTTTTTTAAGCTTTTAAGCTTCATGGTAATTTTTAAAAATAGTTTTATTTAAAATTAGTTATCCGGTGTAATAAAAAATATTGTGCAATTTAACTCACATAAATCTATTTGAATACTAACAGATTAAATAAAAATATTAAAGTACAAGTAATTAAAAATTTAATTTTAGATATGTCAAAATTTACTTTAATTATGATTTGAAATAGTATATATTGACTACAAATGCTAAAATATCTAAGTTATTATGTATATTTTGTTCAATCATGTGTTGAAAAAAAAAAAGACCGAATTCTATAATATCAAATTACATTAAAAAATATTGAATAAATAATTTGCAACTAATACATGAATATTGAGTAACAAATAAACATTGAGAATTTTAGGCTTTGTTTTAGAGAAAAAAATGAGTGAAAAGGGTCAAAATTTAACGTGAAAAAGGGTCAAAATTAGTGAAAGTCTCTTATATGTAATGCATGGGAAATTAAGATGAAAGTCTCTGCTTGGATTAAAAACTTTGCATAAGCCAGTAAAAAATAATTCTAAAAGGTCTTTTTTATAAGTTGTTTTTAGAAAAGATGCCTTAGAGCTATTTTTACCGGCCACTTAGAATTTAAAAACTTTTGCATAAATATTGTTTGGCATAACTTTTCTTTTTCAACGATAAAAAAGCTAAGATTAAGCCAGAATACACCCTAAATATATATTTTTTTTCATCTAAAAAAAGTTACTTATTTATATGTGTAGTTTTAAATATTGTATTTGCGTTTTAGTTAAACTTCCTGCCCGCACTTTAGTTTTCCACTTTTCCTTTCATCCTTGAGACCTCACACTTTCACTTTCTCGCATAACCGTGTCGCACACATGGGCACTGCCTCCCTCCCTCACAAGTTTTACACCGTCGTGAGTCATGGTTGTCGTCGGAGCTCTCGCGCTTGCTCCTCACAGTCACAGGTTTGTTCCTCTCTGTTGTGTTAAGCTTTGATTTGCTGCTCCTCACACTATGTTATTTTTTTTTTCAAAACAGATTTTTATTTCATTTTTTTAACCAAGCCACAACTAAGTCTCTCGTTACCCATTATCTTTGGCTTTGGTTGTTACTTCTTCCTCACTTCCTCTCTGCACATTTTTTGTTTCTAATCCTTCTATTTAGGTATGTTTTTATGGCATTTAAATACTTAGTATTTCTTTTATTATTTGATTAGTATGACTGAACATGATGATTATATTTATTTGCTATTGGTTGTTTACGGTTATGAGTTTTAAACTCAATTATTTTGATGATATATGACTAGTGGTATGTACTTTTATTTGGTTATTATGAATGACTTTCTGGATTATATGACATTCTATGAAGTATTATATTTTTAGTGTGATGAATGGTTATGATATCTTGTTTGATTGTTTTCTATTCTCATGTATTTTGGCTATATTATTATGGTATTTGAACAATTTACTATTTTCTTATTTGCATGGTATGGTTGAACAAGTATGTTATTTGGCTATGTGGATTTTATAGTTAATCTATTTATGATTGTTGCTTCATGGTTCTTACTTCATGATTTGGTTGATGGTTTTTCATAAATGTTGTTTGAATGTTTAGTTATATTTGCATACTTAAATTTTGATATGCACTTTGGCTTTTTGTTGATGTCAAAGGGGGAGAGAAATGGGATTAAATCAAGAACTCACATGAGTAACCAATTTAATTTTAAGATAAGCACAAATTCAAAAATAAAGGGGGCGAATTTATGTGAGTGATCGATTAGGAAAAAGTGTGTGTGTGTTTCTTGATTTCAGAAGTTGTCATCATAAAAAAGGGGGAGATTGTAGAAACAAAGCTTCATGGTGAATCAAAGGTGTTTTGATGATAACAATGATGATAACAAAAGATGATGACAAAGGTGATGACAAAAAGCTCAAAGATCAATCAAAGAACAACTCAAGTGAATCAAGAACAGTTCAAGAGTTCAAGATAAGAATCAAGAAGAATTCAAGACTCAAGAAGAAAGTTTAGAGTCAAGAATTAAGATTCAAGATCTCAAGAATCAAGATCAAGATTCAAGAATCAAGAGAAAGCTTAATCAAGATAAGTATGAAAAGGTTTTTCTCAAAAATTGAATAGCACATGATTTTTCTCAAAATATGTTTACCAAAGAGTTTTTACTCTCTGGTAATCGATTACCATATTGTTGTAATCGATTACCAGTAGCAAAATGGATTTGAAAAAGTTTTCAAATTGAATTTACAACGTTCCAATTATTTTCAAAAAGCTGTAATCGATTACAATATTTTGGTAATCGATTACTAGTGCCTTTGAACATTGAAATTCAAATTCAAATGTGAAGAGTCACATCTTTTCACATAAAAGCTTTGTGTAATCGAATACACTGATTTCGTAATCGATTACCAGTGACTGTTTCTGAATAAATCAAAAGATGTAACTCTTCAAAAGGTTTTTGACTTTTTCAAATTGGTTTTAAGTTTTTTCTAAAAGTTATAACTCTTCTAAATGGTCCTCTTGGCCAGACATGAAGAGTCTATAAAAGCAAGGCTTTGATATGCTTTTCAAGACACTTTTACACTTATTCAATCAATCCTTTACAAGCCTTGAATCTCTTTGAACTTCTTCTTCTTCTTTGTACCAAAAGCTTTCTGAAGTTTTCTGGTTTTCCAAACCTTGAAAACTTGTGCTATTCATCTTTTCATTCTCTTCTCCCTTTGCCAAAAAGAATTCGCCTTTTTGTGTGTCTCTTCTCCCTTTTCCAAAAGAACGAAGGACTAACCGCATGAATTATTTTGTGTCTCCCTTCTCCCCTGTCAAAGAATTCAAAACGACAAAGTCTGAGAATTCTTTTGATTCTTCCCATTCCCTTATACAAAAGTGTTCAAAGGACTAACCGCCTGAGAATTCTTTTTATTCCCATTCACAAAGTATCAAAGGTTTAACAGCCTTAGATCTTTGTCTTAACACATTGAAGGGTACATCCTTTGTGGTACAAGTAGAGGGTACATCTACTTGGGTTTGACTAAGAACAAGAGAGGGTACATCTCTTGTGGATCAGTTCTAGTAGAGGGTACATCCACTAGATTCAAAGAGAACAATGGAGGGTACATCCCTTATGGATCTTTGCTTGTAAAAGGATTTTTACAAGGTTGAAAGAAATCTCAAGGACCGCAGGTCGCTTGGGGACTGGATGTAGACACGAGTTGTTGCCGAACCAGTATAAAAACTCTTGTGTGTTTGTCTCCTTCTTCCCTACTCTTTTACTTTCCGTTGTGCATTTTCCGCTTTTACTTTCTGTTAAGTTTCTCTTCTACTCCTCATTCTCTTAACAATTTAGTAAAAGCCTTAGAAGAGTAATTTTTAATTAGTAAAGGTTTAGGAATAATTAATTCTACCCCCCCTTCTTAATTATTATGAGGCCACTCGATCCAACATTGATTTACGTCACCAATTTTTTGCTGAGGCTAACCAAGTTGAAGAGGGGAGACATCATGACAGAAGAAATCCTGATAGACAAGCACGAAGATGGGAACGCCCATGCGGCACATCCTCATGTCATCATGGACATCATGACGATTGATTTTCAATTAACTATTTAAATATTTTATTGTATGTTTTTAATTTAAATTTTAGACTTCTATTATCGTTTATGTTATGAATATTTAGTAATGGATGCAGTTTATGTCGTGCACAAAAATATAATAATAAATAATTAAAAAAACAAACAGATCATGGATAGCTACCATTTCATTGAAGTAGACAAACAAAATACATAAATCAATTAATTTAACAACTTTCACTTTCAGATTGCATTGGACATCGACGCCCGTTGTGTCCTTCTCTTCCACATCTACTACATTTTTGTCGGTGCTCAAATGGTTCGAGCCAATCCATCTCATTCCTTATCCTTGTTGATTTTGGCCAACCTTTCGCACGAATTGTACTTGGATCAGAGATGAGATAAGTGTCCATGAATCATCAGAAGGAGGAATTGTCGCTTCATTCCCAAGAGGCCACCATTGTGCGGAGTAAGCTTTTAAGATGTGGTCATTTGTGTAAACAACATCTACATATTGGAATAGTTCATGTTCACATAACCACAAGCAGCAATAATGTGTGAACTTGTATCATTGGCTTACAATAATTAAAAGCCTCTTTACGGTGTTCACGACTCACCTTATTCCCAACAATAAAATCGTCATGCAGTATTTGAAAATAGGATCCAAGAGAATTATTTGGCATGTGTTTTGGCCACGATGAAAGTTTCGCATATGACTCTTCCCAATCGTCATATTCAATTGCAATCGCTTTTTGTTCCGCCATCCATGCTTTTTCGTACGAAACCTTATAAGAAAATTCATTGTTTATCCTTTCTTGAATCAAAGAAACTTTTATTGATGGATCTTCTCTAATCATGCCTGTTAATATGAACATTAAAAACGTACCTACTACACAACTGGAAATTAAATTTGAATCAAGCTTGTCATGATCTTGTGTCACACTCATATTCAGACATGTGTGTGGTCCACCCCATTGTGTCACTTTCCATTAATCAGTTTTTTTAGATAAAATTGCTCTCATATAAAAAGGGCAAGGACACTTTGCGCTTTTATCTGGGCAACAAATGATATATTTGTGCAATTTGGTTTCAAGAACTTTAAAACTTTGATGCACATTTATAACATATTGTTTCAGTGCATTTTTCACCGCATCTTTACTATCAAAATTCATACCAACATATAATTCTTGCCCAACATTAAAACTCGATGGCATCTCCAAACCGTAATTGTCCTCCTCATTAGGATGACTCCAATTGATATTGTTATAATGCAAAACATAATTCCAAAATGGATTTTGAATTCCTTCTACACCTAATAGTTAAAAAAATAAAATTCAGGTTAATATCTCAAAAATATTTATTTACCATTAAATACAATTGTTATAAAATGATTAATGTATTCAACTATTTTTTAATTTAATTAAATATACCTTTTCTTAGTTGAACAATTGTAACTGGTTCAATCATGTGGGTGACTTTATCATCTGTATCAGATATACCATCAACACTATCATCTTCATCTAAAAACTCTTCAACGTATGAATTAGACACAAAATAATAATCATCATCTTCATCTTCATCATCATCTAAATTGCTTACATTTCTTGGCGGTTCCAACTCATTATTAGATAAACTATTTACACATGATCTAACAGAATTTGCAGAATGAAACGTAGAACCACCAGCAACATCCTTTTCTATGTACAATTCTATAACTAACATTTGTTCTTGTTGTTGAAAACTTTTGATCATAGTTTCAACATCTTCGTCATCACAAATTTCAACGCAACATATTTTTTTGAAACTAAAAATCTACAACTTATAGAAGAAATAATTTCATTATTTTCTAACTTTACCTTATCCCCATTTTTTTGTCAAAGCATTAAAACTTATTCCACGTTTAATCTGAACCGTTTTTTTACTGCCTTCAAATATTACATCATCATTCTCTTCATATACCTTTCCATTAAAATATAAGACTGTTATAACCGAAATCTTCATATACCAAAATATACCTACAAAAAAAAACATTATAAATAATTAATCATAACAACAATAACTTCAAAATAAAATAATCTAATTATAAAAAATACTACTTCAGTTAAACTTGAGATTAAAACTTAACTCTACAAAAAAAATATTACTTCAAACAAAATTTGTGAATGATGCGAGGATTCAAAAAGGAGAGATACAAGCAGATATGATATTAAAATGAGAGAGAAATACGGAGAAATAACAAAACCTGAAACTGGTGTGTCTCTTGTGTCTCTTAGGAGTTCATAATCAGAGGGAACCAATTTTCGGTAGAGGCAGCGAACCAATTGTGTCTTTTAAGAGTGCATAATCAGAGGGAAGCAATTTTCAGTAAAGGCAGCGAACCAATTTTTTTTTTACATACCCAGCCATTTCACCAATACAGATGGCGAAATACACTGCACCTACCAGCTATTTCGCCAATACGGATGGCGAAATACCCTACACCTCCCTCACCCCTACTCTGACGCACACTGCACCTACACCGAAACCCACCTATTTCGTTGTTCCTCTTGGCGAAATATGTGTTTTTTCATTCTCCTCGGTGAAACGCTTTCACAAAACAAACCCCCTATGCAAAATGTTTCAAAATTGACCCTGATTGGGAATTAGTTTCTAAATGAAACCCCCTGAGGTCAATTTGTCGACCCCAGTACAAGGATTGCAATCTATTATATTAATCCCTGTAGCTGCCATCCTTTCCTAATTACCCAAAAGCATCTCTCAAATGAGTGGACCAATGGTTAAAGTGCTTTCATTCATGTTTGTTTGTAGATTTTAGTTGAATTACTGTCTTTTATTTATTATTATTATTATAGGCTCGGGTGCTTAATTGGAAACGTGGATTTGAGATTTTCGCAGAGATGAAATGTGTGTTTTTTTGCTATAACAGATGTGCACCCAATTTTACGATACACAGGGATTTTTTAATCCACCCTTATATATTTAGGTGGAGTACAAATAGTATTAAACTTCATATTTAGTAGGATTACTGAATTAAGTTTACTTTTTTCATTTTCTTATAGGTGAACATGTAGGCCACCAATTGGTTTTTCTATACACAACTCAACACATTCTCGAATTGGTGGTTCTCGATGATAATCAACCCTTCAAAATTTTGTAAGGATACTACAAACCTTATGCACGAGATAAATTGTAAACAAATTGTAAACGAAGGGTTAACAACATACTGTTTGACACATTTCTTCATTGCTTAAAGTTTATTAATAATTGTAAAGCTTAAAATGTCTTTTGTCCTGGTAAAATCTCCAAAGTTTGATATTAGTTCATATAAAAAATTTTGTTCGTTTTTTGTTCTCACAAAATTGTGTCCTTTTTAGTCCTGATTATATTCAAATCTACATGACTATTTTTTTATTTTAAATTTTAAAATACAATTTTTGGAAGTTAAAAATCATCATGAAAGAGATGACTTAGAATCAATAGTTTATTAGAATCAAGAGTTATCAATATATTTTAAATTTATTATGTAAAAAAACAACAAAAAATCAACTTTCTTTTTTAACCTTCATCTTCTTTCAAAACAACAATCATTTAATGGAACGACACAATAAGCAAGCAAATCACAATCTCATTTATGAGAAAACCCAAACTCAGATTTGAATCCGCAATGACGGGTCGCGACAATGCAGTTAGATATTGGTTAGGTTCATGTCGGAGTGAGGTTAGGGATGGTGGTTAGGTTGGGTATTCAAGAGTGTTAGTTTGTAGTGTCATAGAATGTTGTTTTTGTGAATTTCAATAAATTTTAACCAACCCGAGATTGTATTCAAGAGTGTTAGAGTGTGTTGTTAATATTTTCTTTGTGAGGATTGAAGTTAATGAAATATGTCCAAGTTAATAATTAAATATGAAGGAAGTTGAGCAAATGGCATGCCTCTCAAGTTAGAAAGTATAGGTAGAGACAGAAGTACGAAAAGAGCCTACAATATATATCAAATGCAAGCCATAAGTATACCTTTCAATAACTCCTTAAGTAATAATTTTAAAACAAACATTATCAAACTTGAAATGTGATACGGAGAACACTAGGGGTCTGCAATTAGCAAAGGAGGTGCACGAAGGAAGTGAAGCAAGGCCCAGGCGGAAGAAGGCAACACCAACATTACTTGGAGGACTACGTACGGAGTGGATAGAGAGCCATGTAATATGAAGCGCGTAGAAGTTAGGATTCATATTTTAGAATAAAGCTAGGTAGCAGGGAATATCATTCAGTTAGGATATTCCCTGGTAAAAGCATATTTCCGTTATTGTTGTCGGGGCCATGCTCCCTAGTTCGTATATAAATATCGTGTAATAAGGCGCTTCGAGGTAATGAAAAATATACTGAATTAGCTTCTTATCTCTCTGCATTCTAGAAGATACTTGGTCCTCAAAACCCAAGTGTAACAAAATGCCAAACGAGAGAAAGTATCCAAGACTTGGGACAATGTTGTGCTACCTTTAGAAAAATTGCTTTGCCAACCCCCAACCCCCAACCCAAGTGCTTGGCATACCTCAATTAAAGGTCTGTTTGAGTAAACAACTTAAATAAGGACTTAATGAATAATTATTTGTAACCATGATTTGTAACCTGTTTTCATGAATAAATTGTTTCCATGATTTGTAACCATGATTTATTCTTGTAAATTTATGAAAACAAACTACATGGAAACAATTTATTCTTGTATAAGTTGTTTTTATAATCAAAGAAGAAATAAGAATAAATTGTTTCCATGATTTGTAACCTGTTTTCATGAGCTACTCTAGAAAGCTTATTGTCATAAGTTGAAAACAACTTATGAGTAGTTTTTTTTCATAAATTTTCCCAAATACTTACGCAAATGCTTAGAAAAATGCATTGCCAACTAACACAAGATGTCAGGATCTAGTCTCTGTTTTGATCTAAGCTAGAGATGTTCATAAACCAATCCAATTGAATACAAACAGTAAATATTGAACAAGAAAAAAAGGAAAAATAACTTTTCCATTGGATTGGATCAATATGTGTGTGCGTGTGCGTGTACATGTGTGTACGCGTGCGTTAAAGAATTTTATTTATATAAATTATTATAGATAATAAAATTTTTCTTTCAAATGTTTAAGATAGTTACAATACCAAAACTTTTTTTAGGCACAATACCAAAACTTAAATGGGAGACTAATTATATATGGTTTAAGGATTAAATCTTACAACTGTACGTATGTAATATAATTAATAGGGAAAAACATTATTTTTATATTAATCGTTGGACTGGATTCCCACCGATCAAAAAATGATTCTCATTTAATCGTCATACTGGACTCAAGGTGACCCCAAAAAATGGCTCATTCCAACTCCAATACCATGTCCCATAAATCTGACTGATGTTTATCGATCCACATCAATCCAATAAACTTGACAATCCAAATCTAACCAATTAAATTGGTTTTCATTTTTTTCATATCGAGTCCAACATAAATTGAACCAATTGAAATCCTATGTTGTTGGGCCCAACTTATTTTTTTACTTAAATGTTACTTTTAAGTAAAAGTAAAAAAAAATGGAGCTTAAAAAAAATAAGTTGTTTATCAAATTTACTTTTTTTAAAGCTTAAAAGCTACTTTTAAGCTAAAGTTGCTTGGTAATTTTTTAAAATAATTTTATTTAAAATTAGTTATCGGGTCTAATAAAAAATATTGTGTAATTTAACTTACATAAATTTATTTGAATAATAACATATTAAATAAAAATATTAAAGTACAAGTAATTAAAAATTTAATTTTAGACATGCCAAAATTTACTTTAATTATGATTTGAAATAGTATATATTGAATACAAATGCTAAAATATCTAACTTATTATATATATTTTGTTCAATCATGTGTTGAAAGAAATAAAAAAATAATATTTAGACCGAATTCTATAATATCCAATTACCTTAAAAAATATTGAATAAATAATTTGCAGCTAATGCATAAGTATTGAGTAACAAATAAAGATTGAGAATTTTAGGCTTTGGTTTAGAAAAAAAGAATGAAAAAGGGCCAAAATTAGTGAAAGTCTCTTACGTGTAGCGCACAGCAGATTAAGATGAAAGTCTCTTGGACGAAAAAAATTCCGCATAAATCAGTAAAAAATATCTCGGGTCTTTTTTAAAAGTTGTTTTTTTTTTAGAAAAGATGACTTAGAGCTATTTTTCACAAGCCACCTAGAATTTAAAAACTTTTGCATAAATATTGTTTGGCCTAATTTTTCTTTTTCAATGATAAAAAAAAGGCTAAAATTAAGCCAGAACACACCCTAAATATATATATATATATATATATATATATATATATATATATATATATATATATATATATATATATTTCATCTAAAAAAGTTACTTGTTTTTGTGTGTCGTTTTAAATATTGTATTTGCGTTTTAGTTAAAATTCAGGCCCCCACTTTAGTTTTCCACTTTTCCTTTCATCCTTGAGACCTTGACACTTTCACTTTCTCGCATAACCCTTAAGGTGCCGCAGATACGGGCACAGCCTCCCTCCCTTGCGAGTCTTACACCGTCATAAGTCACGGTTGTCATCGGAGCTCTTGCGGTTGCTCCTCACAGTCACAGGTTTGTTTCCTTTCTCTGTCTCTGTTGTGGTAAGCTTTGATTTGCTGCTCCTCACACTATGTTATTTTTTTTTTTTCAAAACAGATTTTTATTTCATTTTTTTAACCAAGCCACGACTAACGTCTCTCTTTACCCGCTATCTCTGGCTTTGGTTGTTACTTCTTCCTCACTCATTCTCTGCACATTTTTTTTTTTTAATTTAACTTCTGGTGTTTGAATTTTTACCTCAGTTTTGACTATGTAACTGACCTGTGTTATTTTAGATTGTTAAAAATTGTGGTAAATCATGGAAAATATCGCGAACCACAACGATGATAGCAAACAAAAGTAAGTTTGTTTAATTATTATCTCTCTTGGTTGTTAGGTCAGTTCATTCAACCTCTTTATCCGTTTATTGGGTTTGCAGAGAAGCGCCTCAGCTGGCGGCGTTGTTGAAAGAAATGAAGGAAGGACTTGATACCGTAAGGCATAAAATTCAATCTTTAACTGCCATGGTGAGTTGCACTTTTTCACTTCAACTATTTTTTTATAAAAGAAAAAGCATTCCTAAATGCCTTCTGATATTGACTTTATCTTACAAATTCATAATATTGGTTACGTTGGCCTTCATATTGAATTTTCTGTTATAATTTAATATCATTGACGAATGATGATAAAAGCTTACCCTAGTGACAATGAGTAATTTGATTTATATTGCGTTTTGATCTGTCTTTTATGCCAGGTGAAAGAAGGTCTATATCCTACAGCAGATGGATTTAGTTACCTTGAAGTTAAAAATTTGTTGCTTCTGAATTATTGTCAATCCCTTGTTTATTATTTATTGCGGAAGGCTAAGGGATTATCAATAGAAGATCATCCTGTTGTTCGAAGTGTTGTAGAGATACGATTGTTTTTGGAAAAGGTCTGGTTTCATCCTTCTATGTGTCTATCCTCAAGGGTTACATGTGTATGTTTATATAGTATAATGTGAGTTAGACATTTGACATTGTGGTTTCCATTGCAGATTCGGCCAATTGACAAGAAACAACAATACCAGATCCAGAAACTGATGCAAGCTAGTGAAAATGCAATCAGAAGTGATATTCTAAACAAGGAGCCAGTTGCATCCAATAAGAGCGAGGACGCATCAAAGTATCGTCCCAATCCTGACATGCTTGTTAGCAAAGTAGACCTAACCTCGCAGGTGAGTGTATGTGATGATATAGTGTGAAGTTTGGTATACTGTAGGGTGGTAAGGTCGTGCAAAAGATATTTTCTTTTGCCTATCTCAAATAATACTTGTTTGCTGTAGGCTGACAATGAGTATTATCAACCTGTAAAATTTGCGCCTACTTCTATGGATCTAGAGAAATCTTCAAAGCATGAAAGAAATGCCTTGCGAAGAGAAAAAGAAATTCTGAAACAAGCTAAGCAGAGTGATTATCTTAGGACATTGATGAATGATATGGAGGAAAGACCTGAAGAGGTAATGTTATTTTGAGTGTTGAATCATAATGACTTGATGAGTTTATGTAATGAGTTTTTTGGTTGCTCACTACACTACTCAGATAAGAGATTTTGAGGGAGCTAGCAGAGAAGTTGATAGATATATTGCCAAGATGGACGAACGTGCTCGGCAAGAGGAGGAGCTGTTCACACGCGTTCCTCTTACGAAACAGGAAAGGAAACGAGAAAAGTATTTGAAGAAATCAAGAAATGGGTATGGGAAGTGTTTGGAATGTTTGCCTGATATTTCTAGTCTTAAAATGTATTAAATATGTGATAACATTTTTATTTAAATTAATACTTTTCTTTTTCGATTTAGCATTTGTATTTATTCTATTTCAGGTTGCAAGGTCTAACAGAAAGTTTCTATGATGAAATCAAAACATTACCCTTTGAAGATAAAACTGGAGAGCAAGTAGTGGGCTCTAGTAATGGTAGCAGAACAAACAATAGACTGAAGAAGCGAAAGGCATGCACTTTTACACTTTGAAATAGTTATGTGGAAATTATAAATTACTTTTTTGGACTTCATATATGAAATTTTGTTTTAGTTGAACTATGTTGGATGTGATTTACGTACTATTGCATCTGCATTGCAATTGCAAACCTAATTATTTGATGGTAGCCTTCCACATACTTTGTCTATTGTGTGAAACAAACAATCCTTTTAAATAAACAGTATGTCTTATATCATTTGTATTATGCAGATTCAATATTCTATAATTTAAAGTTATGGAATATATTATTCTTGAGATGATTCCTTGCAGTCTAGCCTCATGGCTACTCATTGGAATCTTAGATTATCTTGGCTAACAAAGTTTTATTTGGATCCTTTTTTAACAAATTCCTGTCCAGCTATTTTCTTGCCTCTATGGAGTATAAGCCTGTTGAGTTGGTTATTTGTGTAATAATTTATGCCATGTTCAAAACCAATTTCTGGTCATGGGGAATATACTAAATGTACAGTTTGCAGATTGTTTTGAGCTATGTGCTGTACAAAGTAATAAAAAAATGATACTATGATATCATAATAAAAAATACAATTAAAATGCCCTTTGAAATAATTTCTACATCAACACAAATTTTTATCTATTTGAAAAGTTGAATTCCTTCCTTCAACAGATATACACTTTTCCTTACCTTTGTCTGACAATTTTAATTTCAAGAGTAAGGAAGGAAAAGAAATATTGTCTCAAGCTGTGGCTTTTTCTCGTTTTAGTGTATGCATTATGCAATTGACTGGGTTGAATTGTAGAGTTCTGTTGGAAGGAACTAACAATTTTTTACTTCTTTGCAGAGGAAACATTAAAGGAAGAAAATTTGGGTTTTGAGCTAAAGGGCTGAAATGCTCTCTGGAAAACAGACCACTTCATGCTGTTGTCGGAAGTAATGCTAGATTTAACGAAAACGACAGAGTTGGTGTTGGTGCTTTCCTCCGTGTTTGTTTGTAGATTTTAGTTACATTATTGTCTTTTTATTTATTTATTTACTTATTATTATTATTATTATAGGCTCGGGTGCTTAATTGGGTACGTGAATTTGAGATTTTCGCAGAGATGAAATGTGTTTTTTTTTTTGCTATTACAGATGTGCACCCATTTTTGCGATGCAAGTGGATTTTTTTAACCCACCTTTATATATTTAGGTGGAGTACAAATAGTATTAAACTTCATATTTAGTAGGATTACTGAATTAAGTTTACATTTGTCGTTTTCTTAGGGGTGAACATGTAGGCCACCGATTGGTTTTTCTGTACATGACCCAAGATATTCTCAAATTGGTGGTTCTCGATGATAATGACCCTTCAAAATTTTGTAAGAATACTGCAAACCTTATGCAGGAGATAATTTGTAAAAAAAGGGTTAACAACATATTGTTTGACACATTTTTTCATTGCTTAAAGTTTATTAAAAATTGTAAAGCTTAAAATGTCTTTTGTCCTGATAAAATTTCCTTAAAGTTTTATTTTAGTTCATATAAAATTTTTCGTTCGTTTTTTTTTCATACAAAATTATCATTTTTAGTCTTGGAGTTAGGTTCCATTATATCTAATTATATCTAAATCTACACGACTATTTTTTATTTTAAATTTTAAAATATAATTTTTGGAAATTAAAAATCATCACGAAAGAGATGATTTAAAATTAATAGTTTATTAGAATCCAGAATTATCAATATTTTTAAAATTTATTATGTAAAAAAAACATCTAAATTTTTTTAACTTTCTTTTCTAACATACATCGTCTTTCAAAACAATCATTGAATGGAAATGCAGTTAGGTCTTGGTCAGGTTCATGTCGGAGGGAGATTAAGGATGGTGGTTAGATTGGGTATTCAAGAGTATTAGTGTGTAGTGTCAGAGAATGTGTTATTTTTTAAATTTCAATAAATTTTAACCAATCAGAGATTGTATTCAAGAGTGTTAGTGTATTGTTAATATTTTCTGTGAGGAACAAAGCTAATGAAATATGTCCCAGTTAATAATTAAAAAAAGAAAAAAAAAAGTTATAAAATGAAAGGTAATTGTTTCCATGATTTTATAATGCTGCCTGCCAGGAAGAGTGAGGCAATGCGACGATTTCGATCTTGTACACTTCTTGCAAACTAATCAACTCCAAATATCTCATCCCCAAACTCTTGTAATCCATTTAGTAAAATAGCCAAAAGATATGATCACCCAACTTAAAAATTCTGCACTTGCAATTCTGCCAATTACATTTGTCTGCTTTTATTAATGTACATGAAAATATACTTGAACAAGTCATCAGAGATATATGCACAATCTTGAGTTACAATGATCCAGTGGCAGAATGACGAAGTCAACCATCATAAAGCAGCTAAGCGACCCTTAAACGTGAAAACTGAACAAATTTTCTGCTCAAAAAAATAATCACGATGATAGTGAATGTGTATAATTTGGAGGTGATCGGAGAAAATATATTTCACCGCGGTCAAGAATGCCTCAAGGTTGACATTCTTTTTTGGCAGGTTCCTAGCCGATAGTTTCTCCTCAGCATTGGTTTCATGAACTGCAACTGTTTCAGTCATCTTCAGAACTGTTCCTTACAGGCCGCGTTGTGTTGTACAGAAAAAGACCACAGAGAAGAATTGCACCGCCAAACAAAAAAAATGGGCTCAGGCTTGTTCCCTCGGGAAGATATGGTAATGGAAGGGAAAGAATATAAACAGAAATTGGCACTGCAAAAATCAGAAGCACACATGAGCTAGAAAGTTCATTAGAAAACAAGGTGTACAAAAGGCCATAAGAGTTACAATTTTCGGCTGAAATGCTGTAAAAAGCATTTAAGAGATGCAAAATATCGAGAGTCGGACAGTACCTGACAACATTACCAGAAGAGAAGCCACAACTGCAGACGAAGTTTTTACTGCATTAAGCAGGGATATGTTGAATGCCAAGTTGATAATTACGTAAAGTAGTGGAAGCAAGGGAGCGCCATAACAATCTGAGACATGGAAATTGGACAGCAATATGAATATATTAGAACTTAGGATAAAAAGAATTTCGGCAAGGTTCAAAAATCTAGGGAGTAGAAGACAAAAACTATATAGAAATTTATTGATTTCTAACAATTATGAAAAATTTTAATTTAATTTTATTTAAAAAGGTTCTGTTATATCTAGAAGAGATTAAATCAATGTTATGTATATATTCGGCTTTACCTGACGGTCGACGAACTAAAAGCATTTATGACCCTAGTACATATAGGTAAGCTAACCATTGTGCGAAGAAATCCCAAGGCCATATAATGAACCCACATCAAATCCCATACTTTTGATGCAGGACTCAAGTCCTATATACCTTGCAATTGGATCATAATGTTCCATCATATGATCCGTAGCCCAAGCATCACCCCCTGCAACACTTGTTTGCAATTGAGAGACATGTGGAAGGCTTCTATACCAATTGATGCAAGCCTTGGAGAACCATACTACTAAGACTTGCCATTGTGATTGTGGTTGGAAAGTTCAAGATCATAAACTTCCAATCTTGATAGTGTTTTAACAGCAAAAAGAATAAAAGAAAAGGCAGGCAAGTAAGAATAGAAAATCATATAGGGAGATATGTAATTGCATTGCAACCAATTTATTAGAGCTTACTTGGATTATCGGCTCCAAGGTTTAGAAAGCAACCAGCACCGCTTTTAAAATATGAAGGAAGTTGATCAAATGGTATACCTCTCAAGTTAGAAAGTATAGGTAGAGACAGAAGTACGAAAAGAGCCTACAATATATATCAGATGCAAGCCATAAGTATACCTTTCAATAACTCCTTAAGTAATAATTTTATAACAAACATTATCAAACTTGAAATGCCAACAAGAGAAACTATCCAGGACTTTGGCCAATGTTATGCTACCTTTAGAAAAATTGCCTTGCCAACAAACTCGTAGCACCTATGCCCCTTCCCCCACCCCCAACCCAGGTGCTTGACATACCTCAGTTAAAGATCTGTTTGAGTAAACAACTTAATTAAGGACTTAATGAATAATTATTTATTATTATGTAAATATTCATGTATAAGTTGTTTTTATAATCAAAGAAGAAATAGGAATAAACTGTTTCCATGATTTGTAACCTGTTTTCATGAGCTACTCTAGAAAGGTTATTGTCATAAGTTGAAAACAGCTTATGAGTAGTTAGTTTTCATAAATTATCCCAAACACTTATGCAAATGCTTAAAAAAATGCACTGCCAACTAACAAAAGCTGTCAGGATCTAGTTTCTGTTTAGATCTAAGCTAGAGATGTTCATAAACCAATCCAATTGAATACAAACAGTAAACATTGAACAGGAAAAAAGGAAAACCAACTTTTCCATTGGATTGGATCAATATTTTGTTCCATATTTAAAATCCATCTTATCCAAACCAAAAAACTGAATTTGTGTGTTTATAGGTTTAATATTGTTTTGACTAACAATTATAATCTGAACTTACAATTTATATATTATGAAAGATGTGACATCAATACATGTTCTGATTTATAAGATGAGATTTTTTAATACTTTGAATTAGTTTTTATCAAATTTATTGTGTATTCTGTGATTTATTTACTGCCTCCTTAAAAAACCAAAAGCTTGATCCAATCCAAACCACTTTTAATTAAATTGGATCAGTTCGGATTTGAGTTTTAAACAAAACTTATTTGATGGTAAAACAAGAAAACTTTGGAGTGAATCAAAAGACTTTTCTTTTGATCTAACACAATCCACAAACACCCCTGTAGTGAAAATCCATATGCCTAATGTACAGAAAATAGATGAAAAAAGCAGGAAAGCAGGCAGGCCAAGCAGAGTCCCAAAACTTTAAAATAAAAGAATCGGCACACTTACTTATTTGTCCATGTCTACTTCATCATATATAGAAGCAAATAGTAGCAACTAATATTCAATGTTTTGGTGGCAAGATCTACAAATCAGATAGTGAATTCAAATATCTAGAACTTGCAATATATTTCTTCTCTATGGAGACAAATTTTAGTCCTTCATGTTATTTCACCATTATAGGGTTTTGATGAAGAAAGAAAAAGAATATTTAATTAATAGGACTCTGAAAATCAGTGATGTTGAAATATAAATATTTACCAGATACTTTATTTATACTAATATTTAAGGGCAAGTTCACATGTAGTACAACCAGTACAAGTATAGCCCCTACACCCTATAAGAGAGTATACATTACTAACTGTTTCTTTTTTGTTTCTGTCTGTTATCTGATATTCTAACTCCTGTAGTTACTAGTTAGTCTGTTATCAGTTGATAGTTTAGTCAGTTAGTGCCTAACAGCTTTGTAACAGTTAGGTTAGTTGGCAGTTATCCAACTATATATTCATCTTTGAAATTAGTTACATTTGGGTTGAATAATATTGATTTTCTCAATCTCAATCTCCTCCTCTCTAAAATTCTCTCAACTCTTATGGTATTGAGTGCTTAGGTCAAAACCTAAACTTCTGTTCATGGTTTCCACATCAATTCCTTCTCCGGTTTCTCCTCCTTCCTCCCCACCGCCTCAGCCAACTCGGTTGGTGAGTTCTTCGAATGCTTCTTCGAAGAACTCTGCACATTCCATTTCTCAGAAGTTGAACGCAAAGAATTATCTTCTTTGGATTCAACAAGGTTGAACCTGTTATTCGTAGTCATCATCTTGAAGGCTACATCGTTAATCTGAAAATTCCACATAAGTATAGCATTTGGTACGAACAAGACCAATTCTTCTTGCCTGTTTGCAATCCAACATCTCCGGGGACATTCTTTCGTGAGTCATAGGATGCCAATCGTCATGGAAACTTTGGGATCGGATTCAATCACATTTTCAATCCCTCACGCCAGCTAAGGTTTGTCTAGTTCGTAATGAGCTTCGAAATCTATCCCTTGATAATCGATCTATTTCGGATTATCTTTTGCATGTTCAGACGCTTGTTAATGAGTCGACTTCCATTGGTGAAACTGTTTCCAATTCTGAACATCTTGACCTAATTCTCAAAGGTTTTCCTGATGAGTATGAATCATCTATTTTTCTAGTTACTAATCATTTTGATCTGTGTACTGTTGATGAAGTTGAAACATTGTTGCTCGCGAGTGAAGTGTGCATTGATCGATCTCATAAGCAAGCTATAGTTTCTGATAATCTTACTCAAGGTTTAGGATCTGTTAATCTCAACTCTTGGAAGTTCTTCTCTTGATAATTTTGTTCATCCACAGTCAATGAACACCAACTCTTAAGCTCAAGTTAATTTGACCACTCAGACCTCTTCTGAGGACAATTCTGCAAATGATTACAGTGGAAATCAAATTTTCAGTTGTCGTGGTGGTCGGAATTTTGGCCAGAACAACCGTGGTGGTTGTGGTTCAGGCCGTGGTGGTGGTAGAGGTAGGTTTGTTGACGTACAATGTCAAATCTGTCACAAATTTGGCCATGGTGTTTCTTACTGCTATCACAGACTAGAGGAGAATTATGTTCCTACTCTTCCTCCACCAGCTTCACTTGCTCCTACTCAATCTACTTCAGCTTCCAATGCTTAGACTTCTCAGCAAGTTCAGTATGCTCAACCCATTCAGTGTGTGCTTGCATCACCTCAGCAGCCACTTTTGGCATATGCTCAACCTCGGTATGTGTATCTGCAGCCACAGCAGACTAATTAGCAATCTTCTAAACAGCAGCCTAATCCTCAGATTTATCTGACCATTTCATCATCTGCTCCCATTCAGACTCAGACTTGGTATCCTGATTCTGGTGCTTCCCATCATGTGACTAGTAATGTCACAGAACATACAGCAAGTGACACCTTTTGAGGGGCCTGACCAAATCACTATTGGATATTGGTCAGGGCCTCACCATTAACTCCTCAGGTGTTTCCACCTTTTCCTCCCCCCTCAATCCTCAGTTTTCTCTTACTCTTGGTAATTTATTATTTGCTCCTTGTATTACTATTTACTAAGAATCTCATTAGTGTCAGTCAGTTTTGCAAAGATAATAATGTGTTTTTTTGAGTTTCACTCATCATTTTGTCTTGTTAAATCACAGGATGCTAAATTTGTTCTACGAAAAGGATTTGTGGGGAGCGATGGTCTCTATCAGTTCCCTCAACTTCCTGATTCTATGCCCAAGTGCAAGCTTCCTTCAAATGTTTGCAATTCTGTTAAAGCTTCTGTACAAAGTCCTATTGTAAATACAATCACTAGTGACTGATTTTGAATCTGTTCATCCAATAAAGCTGCTGTAGGTAAGAATGTTATAAATACAGCTTCTAGTAGTGCTACTTCTTTTGCAACATGGCACTCTAGGCTTGGTCAGCCTAGTGTTGCTGCTATAAAAATTGTATTTTGACTTTGTAATATTGCAAATATTAATAAAGAACCAACAGATTTTTGTAATCACTGTTGTATTGGAAAGTCACATAGTCTTCCTTCTTCTCTTTCTCATACTGTCTATGCAAAACCCTTTGATCTTATCTTTACTGATCTTTGGGGACCTACCCCATCCCCACTCCTTCTGGTTTTCAGTAGGATAAAGATGATCTTATTAAAGATGGAAATAGCTTCCTTCACATAGATGATCTTAATAAAGGTAGGATAAAGATGAAAATAGCTTCCCTTACCCTACCCTTATCCATCCCCCATAATTCGCCAGTATGATGAAACAGGTTCCAACGCCACTTACCGAGTAGTGCTCGGTTAAAAGACGCAAGATCCCACACCCCTTTTTGCTTCATCAATAGCATCATTAACAATCACCACGTTTTGCAAGAGATGTCTCTCCTCTATAAAGGCACTTTGTCATTCATCAATGATGGTACCCATCTTGAGTCTTCTAGTTAGGATTTTTGCCACAATCTTGTAGATACAACCTATAAGAGAAATAGGTTTATACTCGTTTAAATTTTGTGGATCATGTACCCTTGGAATCAAAGCCAAGAAAGATGCATTACTACCTTTTGGAAAGTGTCCATTTGCATGAAATTCGTCCGAGAAACGCAAAACATCTATTTTCATTATGTTCCAAAATTCCTTAATGAACTTAAAATTTAGTCCATTAGGTCTTGGGCTCTTAGAGCTCCCACATTCTCACACCGTTGCCCTTACCTCATCCTCCTCAAATCTGGCCACCAATTTTGCATTTGCCTCCTGATTAATGGTCTTGAATTCTACACCATCCAGCCTTGGTCTCTCAAATGATGATTCTTCAAACCTTCTCAAAAAGAACTATTTGACTTCCTCCCTTACTCTATTCGGCTCCTCTACCCAACAACCATCAATAAAAATCCCCCTCAACATGTTTTTGCGCCATTTCCAATTGACAATCATGTGATAGTATCTAGAGTTGCAATACCCCTCTTTTAACTACTTAATTCTTGCTTTTTGACTCATAATGGACTCTTTTGAGTGCGCTGCCACCCAAACTTCCTCCTCCAATTCCTTCCTCAGTTTGATTTCCTCCTCAGTTAGGTCTCTATCCTCCCCTTTCTTTTCCAGCTAATTGAGTTTTTGCTCTGCCCTCTTTAACTTCTGCTGAATATCCCCAAACTGCTCTTAGCTCCACACTTTTAATCTCTGTTTCAGCAACTTCAATTTTTCTTTTAATACAAAGCCTCCCCACCCTTGTACTGAGCTCTCTCTCCAACATTCCCAAACTGTCTTCCTAAAAGTTTTATCTTGAAACCAGGCAGTCTAGAGTCTTGAAAGGCTTTGGACCCCAGTCAGCAATGATTGATTTCAGCAGAATTGAATAGTTTTTTTTTTTTTTTATCAGCAAAGATAATAGAATATATATTAATGAGAAAGAAGTACCAGAGGTACTAAGTACATAGGTAGGTTACCATACACATGGTTCCATAGAAAAACTAATATAGTTTGTTTAGGAACCATATTATGGCTACATAAGTAATAAATCTGCTAGAAATGCAATCGAAACCACCCACTACTGATACAAAAAACCTTGCCGGATTTGACTCGACCATTGATAAAAATGAATATTAAAATCTTTCTCCAAGTTTCTTAGCCACGACCAGATTAAGAACATGGCATCCTCTAACAGCTTGTTGACATTGAAGGATGCATTGGAGAATATAATACTATTTCGCATCTGCCAAATTGACCAAACTACAGCCATCTACCAGCTTCGCCACCTCTTAATCCTTATACCATCCACCTGTACATATGAGTGTTGGAGGAAATGATGTATCAGATTTGTCGGGAACACACTTTTAATGTTCACCCAAGCCATAGTTTCCCACCATATGGGTTGTATTTTCAAGCAATGAAAAAATAAATGGGATGCCTCTTCCTCCGAACAGCCACAAAAACCCTATCCAACATGAATTGAATAGTGGTCTGAGTAGTTCCTATCCAATATGAATTGAATACTTCCACTCCATTTAGAAAACCATTCAACAGACACAAGAACCCTATCCAACCAGATTTTAGCCTATACCAAGTGTATTTGTGACCAACACTCGGCATATCCTCAACTTCTAGGTCCACTATCCAGTCATTAAATTCTGTCATGATCCCCCCTCCTTGCTCTCTTTGGCTAGCCCCCACTCGTTCTGATTGTCTCCTTACACAGTTGAAATCATCGACTATGCACCACAATTTGTTCTAACTTGCACTTCTTAGCTGGTTAATCTGACCCCACAAGTTTCTTTTCAAATTTACATCGCAAGGGGAGTATATATTTACAATAGTGATTTTTTCACCATCACCTTTCCAAGTTCCTTCTAGTGAAATAAATCCGCTACCAATAACCTTCTTCTCTAACACAAGATGATTTACTTCATACGCACAAAGCCTGACACACAGTTTTGTCCACCATTTCCTTCTTAGTTTCCTGTAGGCATAGCATATCCACTTGCTCCTTCACCACCAATTTCTTTACTGCTCCCATTTAATTCCACCCCCCCCCCCCCCCCCTCTCAACCTCTAATATTATAGGTAACTACCTTCATTGATCACCCACCCTTTTTCCTGGCTTCTCAAGTTCAGATTTGTCTCTTCCATCTAAAATAACCATTCTGGACAACATTTCATTCTTCCTTCCCAAAACTGATTCCCATGTTTTTAGCCAATTCCCCAGTACTTGCAGCCTCAATCATTACTTCACAGCTTCTTGGGCTCTTGAATATTGAGCTTGAAGTTGAACCTTCAGTATTTGCCCCTTTCGCATAAGCATCTCATGTAGCAACTTCTTTTAGGCCACTTCCTCCATCCAGAGTAGGAGAATCTGGCCTTAAAAAGTTTGTTGGTCTAGCATCAGTAATCCAAGTGTCTTTACAAAGGTTGGTGTCTTCATTGGTTTCTTTTTCTCCTTCTACCACACCAGGCCCAGTTCCCCCTTTGGATTTTCTTGTCCTCTTGTAAACTTTCAATTCTGATTGAGGCCCAGTATATTTTAGGCCCAAGTTCAGTTCTACCATTTGGTCTTGGTTAGCCACATCCTCATCTGAGGGGTCATATTCTGAGTTAATCCTACTCTTTAACTTGCTCATCTTGAACCCAAATCAACCAAAGCTGCTCATGCTGATCCTTCTTGGTACTCAACTATGCAATCTGAATATGATGCTTTAAAAGGAATGGTACTTAGACTTTGGATGATCTCCCTCCTACTAGAACAACAATTGGGTGTAAGTGCGTGTTTACAGTAAAGGAAAATCCGGATGGCTCAGTCAACAAGTATAAAGCTAGGCTTGTAGCTAAGGCTTTTCACCAACAGTTGGGATTTGATTATAAGGAGACCTTTTCTCCTGTAATCAAACATGTGACTGTTAGGTTGATTCTTTCTCTTGCTATTTCTCACAACTGGCCCCTTCAACAGCTTGATGTCAACAATGCCTTTCTTAAAGGCATTCTTGAGGACGAGGTTTACATGACTCAACCTCCTGGATTTGTGTCTTCCAATAAGACTCAAGTATGCAGAATACATAAAGCTATTTATGGCCTAACGCAGGCTCCTAGAGCCTGGTTTGACAAACTAAAAGCTACTCTTCGCAGCTTCAAGTTTTCTTCAAGCAAACATGATCCTTCTCTCTTTGTTTTTTCTGAGAATCAGTTTGTTGTCTACATCTTAGTTTATGTTGGTGATATCACTATCACGGGTAAGAACACCACTTTGATTCATTCTCTTGTTTCAAAACTGAATTCTGTTTTCTCCCTCAAATAACTTGGTGACTTGGACTTTTTTTGGGGTATTGAAGTTCAAAGACAGAATGATGGTTCTCTTATTTTAACTCAATCAAAGTATATCAGAGATCTCTTGGCCAAGACTAAAATGGATGAATCAAATCCTATCTCTTCTCCTATGGTTAGGGGTTGTAAATTGACAAAGTTTGGTTCTGAAGATTTTTCTGATCCTACCTTATATAGGTCCATAGTTGGTGCTTTGCAGTATGCTACTATTACAAGACCAGAGATTAGTTTCTCTGTCAACAAGGTCTGTCAGTTCATGTCTAAACCTTCTGAGCAACACTGGTTGGCTGAGAAAAGGATTTCAAGGTATCTTAAGGGTACTATTTCTTGGGGCTACACTTTCAGTCTGCTTCTCTTAGGCATCCCTTTCCTCTTCATGCCTATTGTGATGCAGATTGGGCCTCTGATTCTGGAGGTAGGAGGTCTACTTCTGGAGCTGCTATTTTTCTTGGACCTAAACTCATCTCTTGGTGGTCTAAGAAGCAATCAGTTGTTGCAAGGTCAAGTACTGAGGCAAAATATAGAAGCATGGCTCGTATTGCAGCAGAAGTTACTTGGATTCAGTCTCTTCTTTCTGAACTCCAAGTAGCTTACACTACTCCTATTATTTTGTGTGACAACACCAGAATTGTTTCATTAGCTCATAATCCTGTTTTTCACTCAAAAACCAAGCATATGGAGCTGGATTTATTTTTTGTCTGAGAGAAACTTCTCACCAAACAACTCAATGTTGTTCATGTTCCTGCCATAGATCAACTGGCTGATATTCTGACCAATGCTAATAGAGGGCTATCCAAAGAGCACAAGGACCTAGAAACACTTCATGAGTTGAAGGGGCCAATGACAAGATCTAGAGTCAAGCTTCTATAAGAAGTATGGCCAAGAGGATCAAGGATGGATTACTCATCAAAGAAAAGGAGGGAGAAAATCACAAGGAGCTGAATAACACATTGAAGATTGTTGAACAACACACCTGGGCTTAGCGCGTGCTGTTAGACTTAGTGTGAGCTGTCTGGCTTAGCGCACACCTTAAGTGGGCTTAGCGCGAGCTGTCTGCCTTAGCGCACACCTTTAGTGGCTTAGCGCGAGCTGTCTGACTTAGCCCAATTCTAACCCGAGGAGAAACTGGGCTTAGCGTGAGCTGTATGGCTTAGCGCACACCTTTAGTGTGAATTTACGAAAATTCCTAATTTTTGTTTATTTGTGTAATGGGCTTGAGCTTGATGTAAATAGGCCTTATTAGAGGCTTAGTTATCCTCTTAAGCTAGTTCTATAAATACTCAAAAACTCTAAATTGTAGAAACTTTTGATATAATTGAAATTAAGTTTGTGCTTAGAAAGAGCTTAGCCTTTTCTTTGGTTTTTGGCTGAAAATCAAATTGATTCTTATCAAGGAAGCTATTCCTTTGTGGTGAATTCTCCTTCAGCTTATCAATTCTCCGTGGATCGTGGCATCGTTCCGTTCATCTTCTCATCTTATCCATATTTTCTATTTTTCTGTTCTTGAGTTCTTGGAAGATCAACAATGGTGGTTCTTGAATTTGCATCCGGAACAATCTGAACCAAGCGTCCATGGCTTGGATTGCATCAAAGGCTCTATCCCCTTCTTCATTTCTTTCATTCAGGTTCAAGCTTAGAGTAGTTAAAAGACATTCTTCCAACACCTCGTGAGCTTGTGGGGGAGTATAAGAGAGTACACATTACTCAGTTTTAGCCTGTTATCAGTTGATAATTTAGTCAATTAGTGCCTAACAACTTTGTAACAGCTGCCAACTAACTTAGGTTAGTTAACAGTTAGGTCAGTTGGCAGTTATCCAACTATATATTCATCTTTGTAATTAGTTACAGTTGAGTTGAATAATATTGATTTTCTCAATGTCAATCTCCTCTTCTCTCTCAAATTCTCTTATCAGAGCCTTTCCTAGATCCATTCAAAGGGCCATCATCATGTTATCCATGCATCAAGCCCAAAAGTGTTGGCCGTGAGGGAGTGTATTAGAAAAAGCCCAAGTCCCACATTGGCTAGAGATAAGGCCAAGATAGAGTATATAAGTGAGGGGCAACCCTCACCCTATGAGCTAGCTTTTGGGATTGAGTTAGGCCCAAACCTACACTCTAAGACAGCCCTACTAATAACTCCAAAATAATAAGATTCATAAGACTGCAATAATCCAAGTATTCTAACCATTACCATTTGCTATTTGTTAGGGGACAAACAAAAGTAATAGATTTTGAAATCCTATAAAAGATAGAAAGCAAACATAAATTTGGAACTCGCGTAATGCCATTTGAAATCATACAAGATGAAGCGACTATTAAGAAATCAGCAATGAAGAAAAAAAATAACTAAAAAGATACTGGTTATAAATGCCATTTACAGATTTTGAAAGGTACACTAAATTCATTGCAATTAATGTTGCAAGGCGTACCTGAAACCCAGATCCGAAAGAATTGACCACAAATATGTCCAGTGACTTGTGCTGCATGTGAACAAGTAAAAGACTTCAAATAATGCTCATGAATGTAATGCCAATGGAATCTATAGCAAAAGAAAGAATACCTTTAATCGAGTAGCAGAATCAATGAAAATATACTCCTGCCGCAAGAGAACACAAAGATTATAATGTTCCAGGAAAATGTTTAAAAATTAACATCTGGTTGTTGACTAACCTTGATTACAGAAGCCAAAGCTTGAAAGGAACATGAGATTATCATCAAAGCTGGCCAAAAGAACTGAACTTCAGAGAGCATCTGACCTGTATTTGAGCCACTGCAATGATAGGAAACAAATGATCAGATGGGGCCCACTTCATTTGAAGTGAAAGAGGAATTCCCTATGAATCTAGAGTCTAGGCACTGACTGCATGATATTTGTACCCCAACAAAAAGGTCTGACAAACATTACAGCTATTTTTGAGCTTCTATATCCGGTTATAAGCAGCTAGTGACCTGGCTTGTTTAACATTTTAATGACACTATACTTAAAACTATATGTGCAACAAATATTACTGGAAAGGTTAGAAGCAATGTAAGGTCCATTAACATTGTTGTTCTCCTTGCCCATTTACCGAGGGACACTGCTGATGTTACTTTTTATGATTGCAGAGCTAAAGTGCTTCAGAGGACCAAACTGAAGTCACATGTCTACTTAGGGCCGAAAAGAACGAAAGAGAGAGAATGAGTGGAGAGAGAGGAGAGAGAGACACTGGGTGGGAGAGTGTTAGGAATAGACGGGAAAGGAGAGAGAAGGGTCCTCGTCTGAGCATTGATCGGAAAAGGAACCAAGACCATCACCGCTACCAGCGAGAACGTAACGACATAACCTCCTTTTACTTCACTAGATTCCCTGAAGAGATAACAAAAAAGGACCTGTGGTGGCATTTCAAGCAGGTGGGAGATGTGAGGGAGATTTTCATATCTCCAAAACGAAACAAAATGGGAAAGAGATATGGGTTCGTTAGATTTAAAGGGGTGCAGGATGTTCATCAGGTGGAGAAGAAACTTGACAGCATGGTGTTTGGAGGGTTAAAAATGTTCGTAAACACTCCCAGGTATGGGAGACCAAAACGTGAATACTCACAAGTAGAGGCTAAAGGAAGAACAGGGGGTAAGTATCATCTGGAGGGGTCCAAAGAATTAGCCTTGACACTGAAAACAGGAAAAAAGGAGCACATTCAACAAGGGTCGTACGCGGAGGTAGTGAGGAGACACAGTTCAAGGGCAGCACAGAGGGGAATCCTATCTAACGGGGAACTTAATTGTAATAGCTCGAGGTCATCAGTGAACCTTGAGATACAGGGGATAGGACAACAATGGCTCAAAGGGGCTTGGATAGGGAGACTAAAAAATATGGCAATGTTTGAGAGGATAGAGGAGTACCTGTGGTGGGATATTGGAGATAACATATATCCGAAGTACATCGGGGATGACATGGTGCTACTCCATGGTCTCACAGAACAAAAAGCTAAGCGAATGTTAGAGGAAGATAAAGAAGGGTGGGGAGAAGTTTTCACGTCCTTAGAGCCATGGAACCTACATATTCGCGCTGGCTCTAGACTGACGTGGGTTCATTGTTGGGGGATACCACTGATGGCGTGGGACATGCAGCATATTAAAAAAATAGTGGCCTCCATCGGTGAAATGGTGGGTGTTGACGATGACGTAGAAGAACTCAACAAGCTGGACATAGCAAGGATCTTAATCAGGACATCATGGAAGCCACTTATACAGCATTCCGCGAATGTCCACATACAAGGAGAGTCATATGAGGTGCACATTGTGGAGGAAAGCGGGAAGTCGTGTGCTAACTGCCAACGTCGACAATGGAGCGATCATGGCTCATCGGAGGAGATACAATCGGATGAAAGTGAAGATGGAACAACATGGGGAGAAATCACTGTTCCTCGTGCTGGCAACTCGTGCAAGGAAGGGACGCCATCCAAACAAGGCAGCGCGGAGGGGGAGGAGCGTATGGAGGTGACGAACATGCATGTCGGAGAGACGCAGGAGACGTCGACAATCCCAGTTGCGGCTAACACGTTCGACAGTACCAGGGGAGAGGCGCCACCGACGGAGGAGCAGGAGAAGCCGTCGGAGCCGAAAAACTCGTATCAGAGCCATAACTCCGGCGCTGAGGGAGACGAACGGCTACGGGTCATCACAGGTTTGCATGCAGGACCAGAACCGCGGGGTAAAGACAGTGACCGCAAGGTAATACCGCAGTCTGCCCCAGTGCAGACAGAGGACGTTCAGGTACAGGTGCTTGGTAGGAAGGTGCAGGGGACAGACCAGCTATCTATGACCCATAAGGAAGGGCTTCGGCAAAAGGGAACATCTGATCCTGGGGAAAGCGCAGATAAATATCACCAAAGAGGAAAGGGGGGGTCAGTTTTGAACGTTGAAGACAGGAAGAGGGGTTTTATATTTGAAAAACCATGTGACCAGCACATGGGATGGGAAGTGGATGGGGCTGTTACTATCCACACCCCCAATAAAATATGTAACCCTCAATTAACAGACCCAAATAGTTCCACTCAAGCCCAAGGCAGCTCGTGGCAGGTCTACTCCCGAAAAGGAAGGGGCAAAAAGAAACAAGCCCAATTATGTGGAGCTAATAGCCCGCGGGATTTCTTAGCCTCTGAACTAGTGGCCTCTCAACCACAACACCAGAAGATGATCAAAAACCCTGCAGAAGATCAGATAAGTGATCCCCTGCAACAACACACGGCCCAATCACAACGGAAACATGATGGGGACTTTCACCAACTAAATGATGATGGGGATTTTCAATCAGCAAGAAACTATCAAGAGGCAGAAAGCACTTGGAGAATGGTCACAGAATTAGGCCTGACTACACGCCACTCTCAAAAAAATTATGTTCAGAAGCTGTTGGAATTGGAGAGCAGAGATGTTGAAGAGGTTGAAAGGTTGGGAAGCAGGAGACTAAACCAATGAACATTATTTCATATAATGTTAGAGGGTTGGGGAGGGGGATAAAGTGGCCTACAATCCGTAGGATGGTCAGGGAGAACCACATAGATATGTTATGTATACAGGAGACAAAAAAGGAGTGTTGACAAGTCCATGTGCACTGCATTGTGGGGAGATCCAGATATCAGATGGGAATCGCAACCTTCGGTCAATTCGGCTGGTGGCATTCTATGTATATGGAATGAGAAAAGTTTCAAGGTAGAAAGAAGAACTTCAGGAGCTGGATTCATAATGCTGACAGGAAAATGGCGCCAGGAAACACAGCTAGTACATGTAATTAATATATACTCACCATGTAATCTCCAAGAAAAAAGGTCATTGTGGGAAAACATTTAACACCTGAAAAATCAAAATCCTGAAGGCTATTGGTGTATTTTGGGGGATTTCAATAATATAAGGACAGCTGCAGAGAGAGTGGGATCAAGTCAGAGGGGGCAGCATGAGGGAAACATCCGGGAATTTAATGACTGGATAGCGGAGTTGGAAGTTGAAGAAGCACCTTGGGTGGGGAAGCGGTTTACTTGGTACAGACCAAACGGCAATGCTAAGAGCAAGCTGGATAGGTTTTTGATCTCTCCAGAATGGTTGTCCAAATGGTCTGCTTCATCTCAATACACTCTCAAGAGGAACTTTTCAGATCATTGCCCTGTCATGCTCAAATCTCAGAGCATTGATTGGGGTCCTAAGCCTTTTCGCATTCTAGACTGCTGGCTCAAAGATCAGTCCTTCAAGAAGCTGGTTCAGCAAACCTGGTCCAATAATAATCAAGGAGGGTGGGGAGGTTTTGTGTTAAAACAGAAAATTAAAGCTCTCAAAGTCAGCATCAAGGAGTGGAACAAGACACATTTTGGAGATACTTTAAGAAAATACAAGAAAATAGAAGAAGATCTAAATAAGCTGGAAGAGGAGTCAGATGATAGGGTGCTAAGCCATCAAGAGCTGGAAGTTAGAAGGCAGCTGCAGCAACAGCTATGGGAAGCAGCCCAAGCACATGAATCATTATTAAGACAAAAGGCAAGATCAAAGTGGATTAAGCAGGGAAATTGCAATACTAGATTTTTTTCACCTGATGATAAATGCTAGGAGGAGGAACAATTGCCTGAATGGGGTGTTGATTGATGGTTTGTGGAGAGATGAGCCTTCAATAGTCAAAGAGGAGGTGCGGACTTTTTTCTTGCAGCGCTTTCAAGAAACTGATCAGGCAAGACCAAGACTTGACGATATTCATTTCCAGTCCATCGATTTCCAGCAAAATCAAATGCTGGTGGAGCGTTTTAATGAGGAGGAGGTTAGGAGGGCGGTATGGAGTTGTGGTAGTGATAAGAGTCCGGGTCCGAACGGTCTAAATTTTAAATTCATCAAGCTTTTTTGGGATATAATCAAACCTGATTTCCTAAGATTCCTAGATGAATTTCATGTAAATGGAGTGGTACCAAGGGGCCTTAATGCATCATTCATAGCTTTAATTCCAAAGGTAGTAGATCCTCAAGTGTTGAACGAGTACAGGCCTATCTCACTGATAGGATGTACCTACAAGATATTGGCTAAGATTTTGGCAAATAGATTGAAGAAGGTTATGCACTCCATCATAAGCGAGCGACAATCAGCATTCATAGAAGGCAGGCACATGCTTCACAGTGTGCTAATAGCAAATGAAGTAGTGGAAGAAGCCAAAAGAGGTCAAAAGTCATGTATTATCTTCAAAGTTGATTATGAGAAGGCGTATGACTCAGTGTCGTGGGATTTCCTTAAGTACATGATGACAAGAATGGGTTTTTGTGCTAAGTGGATTCATTGGATACATGGCTGTCTAGAATCAGCATCGGTATCAGTCCTTGTTAACGGCAGCCCTTCATCTGAGTTCGTGCCTCAAAGAGGACTTAGGCAGGGAGATCCTCTATCACCTTTGTTATTTAACATTGTTGCTGAAGGTCTTAATGGCCTTATGACCAATGCTATGGAGAAAAGGCTATTCAAGGGATTTCTATCAGGCTCAGATAATGTGGAAATCAGCCTCCTTCAGTATGCAGACGATACTATATTTTTTAGGGAGGCAACTATGGAGAATGTTAGAGTTGTTAAAGCGATTTTAAGGGCTTTCGAGCTTGCATCGGGATTAAAGATTAATTTTGCTAAAAGCAGTTGTGGGGTGTTCGGTGTGTCAAAGGAATGGATAAGCGAGGCAGCCAATTACTTGCATTGTAGCTTGATGGCCTTTCCTTTCTCATATCTTGGTATCCCTATTGGGGCCAATCCGAGAAGATGCCAAACGTGGGACCCTATCATCACCAAATATGAGAGAAAATTAGAGAGATGGAAACAAAGACATTTGTCTTTTGGGGGGAGAGTGACACTTATAAATTCAGTGCTAACGTCCTTGCCTATTTATTTTTTCTCTTTTTTCAGGGTCCCAAAAAGGTGGTGAAAAAGCTAGTGAGACTTCAGAGAAACTTTTTATGGGGTGGTGCATCCGACCAAAATAAAATTGCTTGGGTGAAGTAGGAAGCGGTGTGCTTGCCAAAGGAGGAAGGAGGCTTGGGGGTTAAAAACATCACATCTTTTAACGTGGCACTTATGGATAAATGGAAGTGGAAATTATTTCAAAGTCCGGGGGAATTGTGGGTAAGGTTAATTAATTCAAAGTATGGTGGCTGGAGAGGTCTAAATGAAGATCTGAGAGCTGCTAAAGAATCTATATGGTGGAGGGATTTGAAGAAAGTGTGTCAACATACATAGCAGGGGCAGCTTTTGAACAACTCAATAACATGGCAGGTTGGGTGTGGAAATCAAGCAAAATTCTGGGAGGATTCATGGACAGGAGGTGGGAATAAATTATTGGAGAAGTATCCTCGACTATACACCATATCGGAACAGCAAAACCAATTAATTCAGAACATGGGAAATCACAAAGAATATGGTTGGGAGTGGGACTTTAAGTGGCGAAGATCATTCTTTGATAATGAGATAGAGATGGCAGTTTCTTTTATTCAAAGAGCTGGAGGGAACCAGAACTAGACCTACAACCGCTGACCAGTGGGTGTGGGATTCTGACCCAACTGGTCAGTACTCAGCTAAGAGCGCCTACAAGGTGCTTAGACAGCATGTACCTACGGAGGTTCAGGGGGAAGAGTTCAAGGAGTTGTGGAAGCTCAAGGTTCCATCTAAAGCGGCTGTGTTTGCTTGGAGATTACTCATGGATAGGCTACCGACGAGAGAAAACCTGAGGAAGAAGCAAATTGACTTGCAGGATTTCACATGTCCCTTTTGTGGAAGTGTGGAAGAGAGCGCGTCACATCTGTTTTTTCATTGCTGGAAAATAATTTCAGTTTGGTGGGAGTCATTGTCTTGGGTGAATTTGGCACATGTTTTCCCTATCCACCCAAGACAACATTTTATTCAGCATGCGTCTTATATTGTGGAAGGAATGGCAGCATCTAGATGGAAAGGATGGTGGATAGCACTGACTTGGAGCATATGGAAGCACAGAAATGACATAGTTTTTTCCAATAGCAATTTCAATGCAAACAGATTGATGGAGGACGCACTGTTTTTGGTATGGACGTGGATGAAAAACTTAGAGAAGGATTTCACCACTCACTACAATCAGTGGTCATCAAATCTGACTCAAGGTTTTAGATGTAGTAGTCATTAGGTGTGCAGGGCAATCACTTGTAATTGAGCCTGCTGTGTGCCCCAACCTGGGGTGGACAACTAAGCGGGCTGATTTCAAATTTGTCACACTTGTATCTTACTCATGTACACTTTCAGTACCTCTGGTACTTTCTTAATATAAATATATAATTATTTTGGCTGATAAAAAACAAAAACATGTCTACTTAGGGGAATATAATGACTAGTCACTCATTTTTTGAATTGGGAATGGAGATTAAAATTTAAGTCTGATATTTTCACGTCAATATCTTTTGTCAAAGCTCATTCACTACACATTTTTGGGAATACTTGATTCACATAGGCATCTGACCTAATTAGAGAACTCAACATGAGAAAATGGATATGGAGAGTGATAGGTATTGAATTTCTCCATATTATAAAGTCAAATTACCTTGTAATAGCCACCACAACACCAACAGCTACAAGTAAGCACCCAACCAATTGATTGATTGAGTATCTTCTTCTCAAGAGAAGAGTAGAAAACATTAGCTGCCAAACCAAAAAAGTCTGCAAAAAAAAACAAATTCATAAACAGTTGAGAAATTAATACTACATATAATGATGCATTAAAATAACTAGCACACTGGTCAACAAAAACACTACTATGATTATGCATATAATAAGCTGCAGTCAGTGTCATCCCATTAAAAAATGTCAGGTTTCAAGTGATCTGGATCTGCACAATAATGTTTGCCATTAAGTACCTTAAATTTCAAAAGTAATGCAATTTTCCCAATTAATTGCACTTAATGGCACCATTTAGAGATGCTTGACTGTTACTAATAATGACAACACAGGTTGTATGAAATGTAAAAAGCAAAATATTATATAAAAAAAATGTTTGTAGTATAACAATACTATCATGAGGGTCATATCACTAAATTCACCCAATGCTAATAACATCAGTAATAATAAAGTTTCCGCAGATGCATAAGTCATGAATAGCCATCAGTGATGAATGAGGGAAGGTGCTACAGATTTTACATCACTACTGTCATTTGCTTCCTTCTTGGTTAGAATATATTAGAGTAGATGAGTAGAATTACACTCTATTCTGTTGTAACTACAGTTAGCTATGTTAGTTGACTTCAACTAACCTTAGGATAGTTGACAGTTACTATTGTTAACTGTAATAATTGTTTGGTCCTAGTATAAATACTAGAGATGTAACTGTTTTCAGTTTTTTTTTTTGGAAGGCAAAGATAATTTATAATATAGAATAAAAGTACCAGAGGTACTACATAATACAAATGGGAGTCCTGAGAGATCAGGAGATACAGCGCCCTACACAATTGAATACCCTACTAACAAAAACTTTAGCTAAAAGCTATAGACATATTTGAAGACCAACAGTAATAAGGAATCTGGAAATTCCTTTCCCAACCCCTCAACCAAGTCCATAATAGGAACAGAGTGCTATCTGTCAGCCTAGTGATATCAACGGTTTGATTCTGGAAAATAATATCATTCCTGAGCCTCCAAATTGAATTTGTAACTGCTATCCACCACATTGTCCTTCTTGTGTTAGAAACCTTTGAAGCTGCTGAGGAATAATGCTGGAGAAAATTATCCATTGGCCTGCAGTGAAACACCTTGTCTTCCTTTACCCAAGATAGGAATTCCCACCACAAAGGCATAATTTTGCCACAAGTGAAAAACAAGTGGGATGCGGTTTCAGATTGACTATGACAGAAGGGACATAGATCATCTTCAACCTGAATTTGCCTCTTGATCAAATTGTCCTTCGTGGGAAGTCTATCCCATAATAACCTCCAAACAAAAGATAGGGCTTTAGGAGGGACTTTGATCTCCCAAAGTTTCTTGAATCCCAGGTGCTGACCTTCATCATCCAGCTCAGATTTAATAACTTGGTATGCAGATTTAGTTGAGATAATCCCAGTAGATTCAGCTCTCCAAACCCAGGTGTCGTTGAAGTTGTTGTTTAACCTGATTTCATGGATGTGATCAATGAATTTAGAAGCTAGCTGCACCTCATTATCAAACAGGTGTCTTCTCCAAGCCATGTTCCAAACCCACCCATTCTCTGTCCAAGATCCCACCTCTGCCACCCTTAGATCTCTTTGGGAAGAGATTCTGAATAATTCAGGGAATTGGTCCTTGAGAGGAACTCCCTCATCACCCTAAGGATCTTCCCAAAAAAGGAATTTGTCACCTCTCCCCAACTTCCACCAGATTTGGTTAGCAGCACTGGTCACATTCTGTTGTTGAGAGATGACCCTTAAGTCAGCCCACCAAGTAGAAAAATGCTGCTTTCGAGGTCCATGATCCAATCCCCTCCAACCATTGTACTTAGAGTTCAAAATTCTGGTCCAAAGTTGGTCTGGTTGGTGGAACATCATCCACTTTCATTTGAACAAAAGATCCTTGTTGAGAATTTGAATATCTTTGATCCCCAACCCTCCCCTATGTTTAGGAGTGCAGCACTGACTCCAAGAGATCCAAGCAATCTTCCTTCCTTCTGGCTTCCCCCCCCAAAGGAATTGTCTTTGAATAGTAGAAATCCTATGAGTGATAGCTGAGGGAACCCTGTAAAAAGACAGGAAAAATAAAGGTAGTGCTGTTAGGACAGCATTGATAAGTGTGATCCTACCAGCCATAGAGATATATCTCTGATTCCATGTGCTCAGCTTAGCCTCAAACTTCCTTATGACAGGATCCCATACCACCCTCCTTCTAGGATTAGCTCCCACTGGAATTCCTAAATAGCAGAAGGGAAGTTGCAGTAATGAACAATTGAGATAAGTAGCAGCAGAGCTGCACCAAACCGCAGATTGACCAACAGCACCAAACTGGCTCTTAGCAAAGTTGATCCTCAGCCCAGAAACCATCTCAAAGCTTCTAAGAATGGCCTTCACTGCTTTGACGTTTTCCATGGAAGCTTCTCCAAAAAACAGTGTCATCAGCATATTGAAGAACATTCACAGAAACTTTGTTCTTCCCCACCAGAAAACTTCTGAAGCTATTTTGGGAAACTGCTTCTCTCATCAGCCCTGTCAATCCCTCAGCCACTAAATCAAAGAGAAAAGGTGCCAAAGGGTCACCTTGTCTCAATCCTCTTTGGGGGTTAAATTCTGAAGTTGGGCTGCCATTAACAAGAATAGAAATGGAAGCCGAATTAATGCAGGCCCTTATCCACCTAATCCATCTCTCTCATGGAACCCCATTCTCTTCATCATATAAATGAGAAATTGCCAAGATACAGAATCATAGGCCTTCTCAAAGTCCACCTTAAATACCATACAAGGCTTCTTAGATCTTCTAGCCTCCTCAATCACTTCATTAGCCACCAGAACTCCATGAAGCAATTGTCTACCCTGTATAAATGTTGTCTGCCTTTCATCTACAAGATGAGGCATGACTTTTTTCAGCCTATTAGCCAACACTTTGGCAATAATTTTATAAGTGCAGCCAATAAGGGATATAGGCCTGAAATCGTTGATAGCTTGGGGATCTTTCACTTTAGGGATGAGGGCAATAAAGGAGGAGCTACTGCCTTTGGGGAAGGAAGCATTAACAAAGAATTCATCAAAAAATCTCAGAAAATCAGGTTTAAGCTCCTGCCAGAAATGCTTAATAAATCTGAAGTTAAGCCCATCAGGCCCAGGGCTTTTGTCATTGCCACAGCTCCACACGGCACAAGTGATCTCTTCTTTAAAAGGCTCTACCATGCTATCCTTTTGAGAAACAGATAGGACACTGAAGTGGACTCCATCCAGGTTGGGTCTTTGGTGATGAGGTTCATGAAATCTATATTGAAAATGCTGCAGAACCTCTGCCTTGACCAGGGAAGGATCTTCAACCCAAACACCATCAATGAACAACCCCCTGATCGCATTTCTCCTCCTACTATAATTTATTAATTTGTGAAAATATAAACTGTTGCAATCCCCCTCTTTAACCCATCTACTTCTAGCTTTCTGTCTCAAGATAGACTCATGGAGACTAGCCTTTTCCCATAGCTGAGATTGAAGATCCTTCAGCTGTTTGATTTGATGCTCCGAGGGCTGAGAGGGCATAGAGTTCTCCAACTCATTCATACTCTGTTGCAACTGCTTTATCTGAATATTAATATCTGCTGAATTCTCCTTACTCCACCTTTTCAGCCTGTGTTTAAGATTCTTGAGCTTGGTTTTTAAGGCAAAACCCCCAATCCCAAGGGCTGATAATCAGACCAGCATTCTTTCACCACTTGCTGGAATTCCTTGGTCTTTAACCAACCATCAAAGACCTTAAAAGGCTTAGGGCCCCAGTCAATGGTTTTGGATTGAAGTAAAATAGGGCAATGATCAGAATAGTTTCTCTCAAGGTTGAATTGAGAGCTATCAGGCCATAAATCAAGCCAATCATCCGAAATCAGAATCCTGTCAAGCTTACTTTTACAAGTCCCATTAGGCCTTACCCAAGTAAAAGGTTTACCCATACAAGGAATGTCCTCCACCTCCATATCAGCGAGCCAATCATTAAATTCTTCTATGATTTGAGTGTTTGTATTGCTATTATTAATCCCCATTCTTTCTGAAGAGTATCTGATGCAATTGAAGTCCCCAACCAAACACCAGCAGGAATCTAGGGGCTGAGATTTTCTATTGTTGAGGTTCTGCCATAACTGCCTTTTTCTAGCAGTGTCACAAGGAGCATAAAGATTAATAACTACTACTCTTTGCATTTGAGGCAACCAAACTCCACCCAACATAATGTAGTCTTTATCTGAGCATCGAAAATCAACCTGAAATTTATTATTATCCCATATGCATAATAATCCCCCAACAGCATTTATAGCAGGCTGCCATTCCCAAGCCAGATCACTTTGTCCCCATAGGAATTGACATGAAGCTTTGTCCAGAGATTCCTTTTTGGTTTCTTGAAGACACAAGAGATCAACATGAAACTTCCCTACCAAACTCCTGATAGAAGCCCATTTGAGACCTCTACCCAGCCCTCTAATATTATAGGACATGATATTCATCTATGAATATTCTTGTTTCCCAGCTGCAATGCCTCTTTCCTATCCCGAATCTCCATGGTCTTGAAACTGTGAATACCTTCCTGATCTGATTCATGATGGAGGCCTAAGGATTTCGCAAGAATCCACTGCTGGTTGGCCTCTTCGAATTCTTCAAGAGAATTTCCATCCACATTGTTAATCTCCTTCATCTCCACCATATTACTACTGTTTGGGCCTTTAAAAAGGGGATCCTTTGAACCAGGTACAGCCTTGTCCTCCATTAACGATGTGTTTTCTTCAACTACAGGCATAAGAAGGCAGCCTTTTGATGGGCCGTGTCTTTGCCTAGCATAAACTTTAGGGAACCAGTCCACATTCCTGTTTGATGGCTGGGTCAATATTATTTGTTTTTTCTTTTTGCACTCCTCCAATTTCTTTATTGGGCCCGAAATGGAACTTGGCCCAATATCCTTTTGAACCTGAATGTGGCCTATGTCGTGACAATACCCCCTATCCGTTGCACATGTCTTATATGCCATTTGAGTGTTAAACGGATTTCCTGCTGCTTCTTCAGAATTTGAAAACTTTCCGCATTGATCTTCCTCAGACTTTCGAGGCCCGACTGTAACAGGGTCCGAGGTTATGACCTCTGAGGAAATATTTCCCTGCTTCTTCTCTGCACAAGCAATCCCTTGGTCAACCTTTGCCAAAGTAGAGTCCTGAAGGTGTGTCACTGCGCCGCCTGCACTTTGTCTGCATGCATCAGAAGCTAGGTTATTGTCCACTGGGTCAAAACGATTCCGAGATTGTCCGCAAGAACCGCTGGGTAATTCGTTTGACTGGTGGTTCGAAGGGAACTTGTTGTTGGTGGCGGACAACTCTGGAGAATAGGAGAAGGATGTGTCGTCGTCGTTGTCTTCCGCCACGACACCTTCCTCCTCCGACGTGATCTCCTCCGTCCACTCTTCGGACATGGACGTTCTGGTTCTCCACGCATCCCCATCGTCACCTACCTCCTCCACCAACCACACCCTGTAATCTTCTTCCCCACAATGAACCTTCACTTCCTTGATGATCGCCGACAGCAGAGGAGTTCGAACCAGCAAGCGTGTGCGGTCCAGTCGTCGCCGGTCGTCGGTGTCTTCATCAGCCTCTATAACGTCTCCAATAGTTGAGACGACCTGCTTCATATGGTCCACTTTCCATGCTTCAATCGGAAAGCCCCATAATTGAAGCCACACAACCCGATTAGATGACCTGTAACCCGATCGCCATCTCTCGAGGGAATAGAAAAGGGTATTGCCACCGTTCATCTCTGAGTTGATAAGTTGTTGGGCTTTATCCTCTGAAAGGCCAATTAGAAGGACCATGTCGTCTCCGAGGAATCTGGTGCTGATGTTATATCCCAGTTCCCACGATATGTAGTCCTCCATTTTCTCCAGCTTCATCGGTTTCTTCAACCTACCAACCCAAGCCCCTTCACACCAGAAATCACGACCTTTAGTGGGTTCGATGGTAATTGTTGGAATACCACCTGCACCGGTCATCGTTCCTCCTGAACCTCCTTTCTGAACCACCACCTCCACGTATGATCTCACCCGAGGACTGTTAGTAGCCTGAAGATCCTTGACAGCTTCTTTGTTTTGCTTCCCCCCTTTATCTACTCTTGTATGCGTCTGAAACTTCGACGCTAGCCTTGTGAACTTGGGAAGATTGACGAACAGCTTGTGATCGTTTATGAAAATATTATCCAGGTGCGTCTCCAGAATCTTTACATCCGAGACACCCTTGAACCTCACGAAACCAAACCTTCTGCCCTCCTTGTTGCGACGTTTGGCGATGAAAACTTCACACACATCACCCCAAGTCTTAAACTTCTCCCAAAGCCGCACTTCATTAGCGTCGTCTGTGAAGTTAGTGAAGTAAAAGGATGTAATATCCTCCTTATCTCTCCAGTTGGGATGATTGGACGAAAGGTTATGGGTTGTTCTGTTCTGTGAAGAAATCTTCTTTACTATCTTTGCTTCCCTCCTACTGATCACCTTTGTCCATTCTTCCTTTCTATCAGGTCTGTCATCATTCACTTTCTTGTTCCAGTATTCCTCGTCTTGTCGTTTGTGTTCCTGGTTCCCCCCTTCGATCTTCCATTTGTTTCTTCATATCGCAACTTTCTGGAATTGCTCCGACGACGTGAGGATTCCTCGTTTCTCCTATCTTTGTCTCTCCCCCTCTCCCTGCTACGTCTGCATAATCTTCTGTTGTCACATGATCGATCTCTCGCAAACTCTCGTTCTCTCAGAATATCTCTCTGTCTCTCTATTTCACGTGCTCTCCCTCTCTCAGACACTATTTCTCTAAGGTGTGTCTCTCTCTCTCCCTCTCTCTCTCTGAAGTGTTTCTCTCTCTCTCTCTAAGGTGTTTCTCTCTCATCGTGAGGATTCCTCGTTTCTGTTTTCAGTTGAATTGGTGAACACCAAAAACTCCATTTTCTGAAGTTAGAAATTTTCTCTCTTTCCTTTTCTTAAATCCTTTTAATAAAAGGACAGGCAAACAGCACAAACCACAAATGCAGCCATGCCATTAGAACATACTGAATATGTTTTAAAATAACAAGCCTCCTATACTTTAGGAGTAACTGCTACATGCTATGATAAATATGACAATGAAAAGGCTTAGGTATGATGCTATCATAGTGAGAGACAGAGCAGCCTCAATCCGTTTTTTTTTTTTGAACGGCCAAAATTATATTAATTAGATAATAAAAGATACATATTACCAGAGGTACTACAAGAAACCATAGGAGGTAGGGTCTCCTGAGTCAGAAAGCAATTAAAAGTATCTAACATCCCAACAAAAACAATACATCCCATCCCAACATCACAAACACTACTTAAAAGCTAAAGCCATAGATGAAGACCATTGTTGAAAAGGAACAGTAAAATCCTTTTCCCACCCCCTCATCCAGGACCAAGAGAGGAAAATTGTATTATCCACCAGCTTGGAGATGACAAAAGGATGGACTACATTTTTTTTTGGAAGGAAAAATTATGAATATTATTAATATACTAAACAGTACCAGAGGTACTGAAGGTAACAATTACAAGGCACGAAGGTGCCACCTTCCAAAAACAGAAATATCAACAACCCCAACATAGCCCACCAAAAGGACACCAATACAGATACCATTTAACCAAAGGCCTCCACAAGATTGGTAGAACAGTGGTTAAATGATGTATTGAAGCCTTTCTCTCCAACTTTTAGCCAAGACCAAACTAAAAATAATGCATGTTTACGGATGACGCTAGTTCTATCAAAATATTTTTGAAAGAAAAGTTAAGACTTTAGAGTTTTAGCACACCTTTGGTGAGTAATGAGAAGCAAAATAGTCTTAGTTTCCATGATGCTACAGGTTGATAAAAGTCAAAACTCTCTGATTTCTTGCCAATAAATTAGCACGTTTATATTATAGATCAATGCTATATTACAATATGCAGAAATGAGGTTGGGACAATTGGGATGATACACTCTTTTTTGGGAAAGCATCCATGGAAAATGTTAAAGCGATCAAGGTGATTTTGAGAAGCTTCGAACTTGTCTCAGGCCTCAAAATTAATTTCTCAAAGAGTAGTTTTGGGACAATTGGGATGTTAGAGAGTTGGAAGGTGGATGCTGCTAGGTATTTAAATTGCGAGTTATTGGTCATACCATTTCTATATCTGGGCCTCCCGATTGGGGCAAATCCAAGGCGGTCTGACACATGGGATCCTATAGTCAAGAAATGTGAGAGAAAATTGACAAAATGGAAGCAAAAGCTATTATCTTTTGGGGGAAGGGTAACACTCATAAACTCTGTCCTAAATTCTATTCCTATATATTTTTTATCTTTTTTTAGGGCTCCAAAAAAAATTATGGACAAATTGGTGTGGATTCAGAGACAATTTCTGTGGGGTAGAGGTGTGGAGGAGAAGAAGATAGCATGGGTAAAGTGGGAGTCGGTGTGCCTACCAAAGGAGAAAGGTGGACTAGGGATCAGGGACTTAAGGAACTTTAACTATGCACTCCTTGGAAAGTGGAAATGAAGCTTTTTCCATAACAAAGAAGAATTATGGGCTAGAATATTGGACTCAAAATATGGCGATTGGAGAAATTTGGAGGAAGCAACAAGGGGCAGTAGAGTATCAACATGGTGGAAGGATCATAGATCCTTCAGGTGCAGATGACAGCATTTTCAATAAAGGGATAAAATGGAAAGTGGGGTGTGGAGAAAAGGCCAAATTTTGGGAGGATGGATGGAAGGAGGATGGAGTACCATTTAAGTTGAAATACCCCACACTTTTCTCCATTTCCAAACAGCAACAACATCTCATAAAAATGATGGGCAACTTCACAGCTACAGGTTGGGAATGGGACTTTAAATGGAGAAGGCAACTTTTCGATGATGAGATGGAGATGGCTGTAAAGTTCTTAGAAGATCTAGAAGGTATCAGCATCCACCCGGATCGAGAAGACAAGTGGATTTGAAAGGAAGATGCATCGGGTGTCTATACAGCAGGGAGCGGGTACAAGAAGCTTATGTCAGCCCAAACTAATGAAAATCAGGATGGTGTTTTTACTGAGTTGTGGAAGGTCAAGGCTCCTAGAAAAGCTGTGTTCTTCGCGTGGAGACTACTTAGGGACAGATTACCAACAAAAATGAACCTGCACAGGAAAAATGTGGAAATAAATGATCCCACATGTCCATTCTGCAAATATAAAGATGAGGATGCAACACATCTCTTCTTTAGCTGCAACAACATAATGCCACTCTGGTGGGAATTAGTATCATGGACAAACACTTCAGGACCATTTCCACAAATCCCAAGAATGCATTTCCTCCAGCATGTGGTTTGGAATCAAAATGGCTCTAGTTCTCAGATTTGGAAATGCTGGTGGATCTCCTTGACCTGGAGTATTTGGCAGCATCAAAATAACATTGTTTTTGAACAGGACAGTTTTAATGGTAGTAAGATACTAGAGGATGCAGTTTTTCTTTGCTGGACTTGGCAAAAATATCCGAATAAAGACTTTGACGTGTCGTTTCATCACTGGTCCAACAATATGAATGAGGCATTTATGTGATTAGGGGGGGACTCTATATGTATTTTGGGTAGCTGTGGGCCAAGCAAACTGTCTGAATTATGGTTTCCTAATTCAATTTAGATATTCTGTATTAGGGAACCATAGTCCTGCTAAATTTGGTCCAATGTTGTAATTTTAACAGTACAACTTGTACTGATTAACATATAATACAATATTATTTTCGCTGAGTAAAAAAAATAGATGAATGCTATAAGGTCCCTAATTCTGAATATATTACAAAAACTATCATGCCGCTCAAAGACCACTGACTAAACCCAATCAATGCCACAGCATTTCAATCAAATTCTCAAATCTCAGGCACTGCTGTATAGCATGCCATCCGTATCATGTAAAATGAAAGCAGATTTTCTAAAATAAGACCTTGCCAAATGTATGACAAATGCAAACCTGAAAATAAAGTAAACCCCGCAGATGTATAAAATAAAGGGCAGATGTATATTGTTTTAAATAAAGACAAGCATGTATTTTTGTTCGTCACCCTCTCTCATCGTTTGATGACAAGGGCAGCTCAAAATATCTAAGATACCTGATTCAATATGGGTATGACTGGTCCAGGAAGTACGGCTGCAGAAGGTAATTAACATTCAGTTCAGAAACACCAAAAGCCAACACTTAAGGTATGCTTAGTGGAAAATTGAGAGCAGAGTGAAAATGGAGTGGAATGGAAAGATTTTGAATTTCACTCACTTTCAAGGTACACACCACACAAATTGCAACCTCTGCTTTTGTTCTTTCCTCTAGAAACATTTCAAACTTCATATTTTTTTTTCATTTCACACTTTTATAATTGCTGATTATCTAACACTATAAAACCTAACATATTATTTATTTAGAAACACAATTAAGACAACCCCAATGGGATATCTTATCAAGGAGTGCTCTAAGGACACTAACTAAGGAACATTTAATACACACTATTAAATGTTTTTAATCACTTAAATAAACAAGTATTGCATTTTAAAAATAATTTAGTTTTCATGCACTGATAGTCTAAAAGATTTTTACACTGTCATCTATACACAGATAGACATGTATCGTAGTCAACTTGCCGAGTTTTATAATATTTATTTAAAAAATAGTCACATCTAAGATGATTTCTGCTTGATTGAACGTGTAAAAATCTTTAAACTCTTAGTATATGAAAATTAAACTATTAAAAATTAAAACACCGGTGTGTTTGGTAAGGCATTCGGGGAGCTTATAAGCTCCTTTGACTAGCTTCTAGCTTATAAGTTTCCAGCTTTTCAGCTTGCTTATATGCTTCGGCTAGCTTGTCAGTTTCCGCTAGCTCATAAGCTAATTTTACCCAACACATCCTAAATCACAGTGAGTACCTGCAGCTGACATTCCGGAAACCAAGCCCAAGGCTTCTAGAAACCCAATGGCCACAAAACGCAATTTCGGAATTGCCAGCATCTCATCGGTCACAATTCTCGCCCGGTACCGGAAATACAAGATCGAGAAATATATAACAACATACCTACGTAGTTACACAAAACCACAATTATTATTATTATTCAACGCACTGAAAAAAAAAAACAAATAATCAAACAATTCTCCAAGAGTGAAAACAGCAAATAAATGCAATTACCCAAAAGTTATGAACTGAGCGAGAAAAAAGGGGTACTCTTTCATGGGAACAAGGGCCAATTTGTAGAGCACGCGATTCGCTACCGCTGTTGTGACGACGATAGTGGAGCTCAATAAGACGAGTTTGGATGAAGAGTTTGAGGCTCGAATTTTGAACATGGTTGGGTGGTTGCGGTTGAATATGGCATTGCCGGAGAAATGCAACGGTAGCTTCGACGACAGTGACATTGAAAGGAGAGGTGGAAGCTGAAGCTGCTTTGGATTGCGAATTTCAAAACGGGAAGGGAAGAACGACGACGTTGTACACAATGCCACTGCGAACGACATTGCTCACTTTCAACCAAGTTGGATCCCTTCTAAGTCTAACAAATGAAATAACAAGAGGTTAAATTAATTACTAGGTTTTAAATTATTTAGGAATTTTTAATTTAAGTCTTTAAGTTAAAAAAAATTATAATTTATAATTATAATTGAATTTTTTTTAGTAAGTTAATGTAAACACTTAATACACCGTCTGTCTTTGATTCAAATGAATAAAAAAATAATTTATAACAGTTTTAAAAGGCTAGAACTCAATTATTAAAAAAAATGTTGCTAATTTGTATATTCATTTTAATAAACTATTCATATTTTTAAGTATACACGTAATCTTATTAGCTTAAATACTCATATTCTCATTTATTAGTAATCAATATACTTATAATTAAATTTATTGATTTTATTACTTTTAGTATTAATTTTTGTAAAAAATTTGATTGATAACTTTTATTATAATCTTCATCCATAAGACTAACACTTGAATTTAAGATTTTAAATAAGAGAATCAAACAATATAGCTCAAACCAATTATATATCAAAATATTAAAATTTATATTTTAAAAGGTTTAAAAATACAACAAATATGTTATAAGCAATATAACTTCAAACCTAAAATTCGACAACAAATATACTGAAAAAAAAAAAAAACATTTATTTTAAAATTACTTTTTTTAAGTTTAAAGAAAATCACCCATTATTAGGCGAGTGGAACCTTTACCATTATTAGTCTATATAGGGTGCCAAAGGGGCAAAAACAGGTTATTGAAAAACCGCCGAAGGCATTTCCCATTGCAAATATAGAACTGTACAACATATTAACATGATATAATGTTAAATCTTGTCAACCCCCAGTAAAAAGCTTTTAAATAGCTTCTAACCTAAAAATGTAATACAGTTTGTTTCCTCCCCAACCCCCCCAAAAAGAAAAAAGAAAAAAAAAAAAAAACTTGTCAACCAAATCCGAATCCCTCATTTGCTTCATGAATGGCAAGCAGTAACCTCTCTTCCAAATGTTGTTTAGATGGATACTCTGGCAAATCTAATTGATTGAAACTGCATAAAAAAGACTCCGTGTTACTTACTTGAAGACACATGATAATGATGATCCATCAAGTGATGGAACCCATAAATCAAACACACACAAAAATGTTCATTGATGATATAATAAACTGAAAAGTAGAAAAAAGGTACCAAGTATGAGCAGAAGGTAAGTGATCAGAACTCCCATATGCCTTATGTATCTGAAACCTCTGGGCACCTGAAATTCCTTGAAGAGCGCTAAAACCCTCCAAAGGCACCTGAAATTTTGGTAGCAAAAATCAGGCCCCCTAATTATATAATACATGTTTTAATAAACAAAACAAGGAACCATCGTCATTTGATTATTCTAAGGGTGATATTGAATATCGTCTTTTGAGGGAAACAAGTATAGTTTAGATCAAAGGTCTATATTGAGAGGAACAAAACTGTCAGTGTGTCTTCTTTTTTTTTTTTTTTGGAAGGCAAAATTATATTATTAATAATATTAAAGCATAGCAGTACCAGAGGTAGATTACAAATACAAGGCACTGAAAATGCCACCTTCCAAAAGCAAAACCCACCAATACCCACCACAAGGAAATATTACAAATTAACCAAAGGTCTCCGGAAGAGTGGAAGACCAATGGTTAAATGGAATATTAAAACCTTTTTCTGAAACTTTAAGCCAAGACCAAGCATGAAATAGGGCATCATCCAACACTTTGGGAGGTTCAAATGGTGTGCCCTTAAACAGGAGGGAATTCCTGTGTTGCCAAATAGTACTAGTTAGAGCAATCCACCATATACACCTCCTATTATGATTCCTCCGTGTCCCAAAGCCCTCACAGAATTGAATAAAGTGTGTTGCTGGGTCAGTTGAGAAAGCTCCTTTAAACCGGGTCCAGCTCATAAATTCCCACCACAGCCCTATAGTCATTCTGCAATGAAAAAAGAGATGGCCAGCCTCCTCCTGGTGATTTCCACAAAGGGGACACATAGATTGTTGTAGAACCACATTTCTCCTAAGCAAATTGGCCCTGGTAGGAAGTCTATCCCTAAACAATCTCCAAGAAAACATGTCAGCCCTTGGGGGAATTTTAAGCTTCCTTAGAATCTGAAAATTCCTACTGTGCTGTCCAGGACTATTGGTAGGCATCAAGAGCCTATAAGCTGACTTGGTAGAATAGAGTCCATTAGGTTCTGCTTTCCATACCATAATATCCTGCACCTGCTGCTGAATAGAAAAGGCAGATATATCTTCCATGAAAGCTATGGCTTGCTCATTCTCATAATCAAATAGGTTCCTTCTCCATCTAAAATCCCAGCTCCATGTATTTTGAGAAAAGTTCCCCATATTAGAAATGAACAGGTTTTGCTGTCTGCTAATCAAAAATAATTGATGGTACTTCTGCTGAAGGCTACATCCCTAACCCATCCATGGATCTTGCCAAAACCTTACCCTATCCCCACATCCAACCCTCCAGGTCATATTTTGGTGAATAATCTGAAAATCTGGCTGATGATAAAGTTTCTTGAGATCCTTCCACCACGAAGAATGCCACCCTTTAACTCTACTGCTCTGCAAGTCTGGCCCAAAGCTGATTGTGATTAGAAGCTAATCCCCAGATCCATCTTCCCCTTAAGGCTGCATTGAAATTGGACAGGTCTTTGATTCCCAATCCCCCATCAATCTTCGGATTGCAGATGTCAGCCCACTTGACCCAAGGAATTCTGTTATGGTGTTGAGTTCCCCCCCACAGAAACTGCCTTTGGAGGGTCACCAACTTATCCACTATTCTTTGGGGGATCTTGAAGAAAGATAGTAGATATATAGGGAGTGCACTCAGGACAGATTTTATCAAGGTAACTCTACCACCCATAGACAAAGTTTTCTGATTCCACTTTGAGAGCTTGGCTTGAAATTTGTTAAGCAAAGGCTCCCAATGTGTCTTATCTCCATCATAAGCCTATTCAGTAAATAGCAGTCGCACTTCAGAACTCAGATCACTATATCAGTAGTTCTACTTATACTCTGCTTATGTTTTCTATTGGAAACTTGTCTATTGGTAATTGTTGCATTAAAAGCTTAGAATTCATGAACTTTCAGATTCTTGTACTTTGGGAATTGCATTAGTATTTACTCTTGCAAAACTAAAATGTAACTAATTCTGAAATGTGTGTGTAAATATGAAATCTCAGGAGTGCTTTTTCACTAAAGCATTTCCATTGAAACTCAAGTCTTCAAATTGCTCAAGATTTTGAGACGTGACTCTTGATGTTTTGGGAATAAATTGAGCACACAGAAACTGGGAGCAATTGAAGTTACTACTTGGTAGCATTTAATTGAATTCATCTTATGCATCCAAACACAAAAAGCATTGGGGAGAAGAGAGAACTAATTCCAATGAGAAGGCAAAAGCAGCTAAGAGACGGTGATTCAACATGGAAAATCACTGAAAATTGTATTATTGCTAATAAAACAAATAAAGATCAAAAGGTTTAAAGCTCTGAAAGCAATATACCTTGGATGTGCCAGTCACAAACTGCAGCAATCTAGCTTTGTCTTCTTTGCTGAAACCTTGAACAGCCTCCCAAAACCATTGGATAACTGGTGAGGCACCACTATATCCAGAATATTCTGTATTTGCTCTCAAGTCATCCACTGAAATGAAATGTAGAACTGATTGTTAAATTTTCTTTTCCAGAGTTTTAACACTTACGAAAGATAGCCAGCATCAATAATGGTAATGTAAATATTGAAAAAGACTCACAATCAATATCAGGAAGTCCACTGATCAATAATTCCAGCTCTTTGTCATTGAATATAGATATTAACTCCCTGGGAATTAATTCATTGAACCCTTCCAAGAAAGCATTTATTTGAGGTCGAATAGCAGTGGTCAACCGATGCTCAGCAACCAAATCAACATATTGGTGCTTATTCTCCTCCGTAACTTTCGTATTCCGTCCACCAGGAATTAGCTCATAATCAGTCACCTAGACATGTTCATCAAAATTAGACACTAAACAATGTGTAACTCAATACATTACATAATCTCAAAATAGTTTAGAAATAAAGTTAGCACCTCTGTCCGCTCATACAAAATCAACTTTTCCTCATCTGCATCAATGCTAAAAGTAAGATCCAGAACATCACTGATATCATTCTGCAGTCATACAATAAGCATGAGAAAATTTTCACGATGAACATGAAGATAACTATTGTGAATACTGACAAAGCTAATGGAAAAACTACAAAAATGCACTTGCCTCAAGCATCCATTTCAAATTTCTGAAATAGTCAGGATCAATGGCTTCAATATCATGATATGTAACTTTGGCCCCTAGGATGTGCTTGTAGAATGACCGAGTAAAATGGACATCCAAGAGCTGACCATCAAATAAAGCTTTTCCAACCTGGATGATGTAGAAAAGGGATAAGAACAAAGCATATATGACCAACATCACACATTAAGAACAACTGCAAAAGAACTCACCACTCTACCAACAAATTTGAAATAAGATAGGTGTTCTGTTTGGTAAACAGAGTTAGGGTTTGGCTGAAATGTTGATTCATTGCCTACTGTAGTGAAAAGTAGCGCTCCTTTGTCAAAAATAACTCTAGACAACAGTTGGTACCATTCCCTTGTAAGCCCACCAGCATCGATACCTTCTTCCCCTTGGAAATGAACAGTCAACCTTCCCTTCAAATCTTGAGTTGATCTCATGCGAAGCTGGTTATATGAATCTTCTAGAACATACGCTCTTCTTACTGATATTCTTAATGGGCTGTGGTGATGGTCGTGCTGATGTTTAATTTTTGATCGGAAATGGGAACGCTTGTTATCAAAATCAATAAATCTTGGAGTCTTCAGCATGAGGGAAAGAGACTTTTCAAGCAAGCCAGGATTTTGCCTGATAAAAGCATTTAATAGTTTCCTGTGCTTCTCCGAAAACTTGGCAAAAGCAGCATTTTTCTCATCTACCTTCATAGCAGGCCCAGATGTTTTCAGCCGAGTACCAGATGTCCTAGCATCTTCCACATCAGAAATAACAGGAACACTTGTGTCATTACTAGCACCTGACTGTGCAGGATGTAGCTTCTCACAGACCACAAAAAAAGATTCTATGTATGGTAAGATATTTTGAGAACCAGCTGGAAGTGGAGGCATGACACTGGATGGTTTTGACACAGATGTTCTAGAAGAGGTAATAGACTCAGATACTGACTCAGAGTAGGCTTCTATCTTGCTTATACAACAGCTAAGCTCATGCCACAAGGGCTCTAATGCTGAATTAATTCCCCAAACTTCAGAAAGGGCAGGAGTTAATCCATCATTCTCTTTCTCGGTCAATGAGATTACCAGGGAACTTAAGGCCTGCAAAACTCTTAAAATTGCAGCGCCATCAGAAGATGTTGTACTGAGAAGAGCTTTCATTGCTTCACTGAAAGTGCGTAACTCATCCATTGCAGATGAAGTCAATTTTCGAACTGCTTCTGCCAGATGAGTGACAAAAAGCTGACAGTGAATCGGAGCAATGGCCACTAGTTTTTTCATTACCTCCGCAACAAGACCATATGCATTATCTGACAAACTGGAAGGAATACAAGAAACATCAGATGAAGTCCATATTGCCAAATTCTACAACATTGTTATTGGAACAATAATAGTCAGACCCACATGGTTTTGAATTATGGTGTAGTAATATAACAAAAATAAATGGAACACATGTCAAGACGCAAGTAATGAAATTAGTTAATTAAAAAATGGAACCTCATATGACAGAAAACTTATGACTCTTGCCACTTTCCCAAAGTAAGGAGTTCAGTTATCAAAATTAAATACACCAAATCAAGGCATACTGACAAAACCCAGATAAAGAATTAACTTTAATCTACAAGCATAACCATAACCATACCCTTCTTGAGCAAGCAATGAGCAAAGGAGCTGAAGTTCTGCCTGCGGCAGATCACACAATACTTGCTGAGCCTGACATTCCTTATTACTGTGAGGTGTGGGTTTGGAGGATTCATTGACTTGAGGAGATGCGTCAAGAGCAGAAGATGTAGCTGAATCAATATTCGCATCTACCTCCATTGCAGAAATTTGTGGACCCACAACTGCCTCAGTAGATATCTGAGATTTATCAGATGAACTAGGCATGCTTCCAGCACTATCAATGATAACATCCAGTAAATTTAGCAACTGAAAAGAGCAAATCATGTCAGCACTCTCTGCAAGTACACAAAATTGCATGTGCTAAAGATATCGATAAAACCAAATCATCACCTGCTCAAGATGAGCTATGCTCCTCAAATAAAGGGGTTGCTTCAAGAGACCCAAAAGCATAGCAATGGATATGTAACCAGCATTTATTTCATCTTCAACCACCATCACAGCTTTGCCACGTGCAACACCAGCATTATCTGGTTCTCTTAATGCAGGAGGATGCAGCCTAAACTGAAGCAAAATTTTTGCCACAAATGGATGATGGCGAGCAAGATAGGTGAGAGTTTCAAGTATTCGCCGAGAGAGTAACGGGGGAACTCCTGCGTAATCAAACAAATATAGAAGGTATCAATAATTATTCACCATTAAAGGGAAGGGGGAGAGAATATCTTCCAAATAATATCGATGGTCACTAGTGAAAACAACCTTGAAGAATAAGAAAACAGAAGTTTGTTTAAGAAATTAAAACCAGGAAATAAATTCAAAACTCTGCACTGACTAAATTCATAATTGTGAATAAGGACAACAAACGAAATAAAGATAGATCAGGTTTTCTTACCATCAAACGATTGAGGACGTGAATACATTACATTGCTCTGACAACCATATAGTCTGTATGGAGGTTCAACGGCACTAAAATAATTGGCAGGCTTTCTTACATCAAGCATTAGTAAGTCCATCAGAATATTCACCAGGGAAATTCGGGTTTCACTATGGGCACAAAGATTCAAAAGAAGCCTCTGCAATTGACCTTTATATAGTGGCTAAAAAAAAATAAAAGAAATGTGTAAACAATGAAGTTGTGCTTGTTCTGAAGGATATCAGTGCCTATAATCAAGTAATACCTGAACTACGCGAAATAACCGAATCATGGCATGCAAAGCTTCGGTGTCAAGTAGAGGTGCTCCATCAGCTTCAATAACCTTAGCGCCAGCAGACCTGCGTGAAGTGACACTTCCCCCTGCACCGTCCAGGCCAGAACCAATACCATCACGCCTAGAAGTGTCTCCTCTACGACTTCTGGGATACATACCAAAGAGGGTACGACTGTATCGATGTGCAAACCTCTCCCGCAACATATTTGCCTCAGCGACAAGGGCAGGTGTAAGGTTGGCAAGGATAGCATCAGAGGATGTTAATAGAACCTAAACAAAAACCACCCAAAAAAAAATCTTCAGATACAAACTCACTTTGTAAAATGGGATTCAACTGACAAACTTGCCTCTTCTCGTAATTCAGAAGGAAATGTTGCAATTATTGAGACGGTGTCCATTTCAACAGGTTGCCCTTCCAACTCCTGAGCTTGATGTAGTCTTTGTGCTTGCTGCTGAGCTAGAACTTCTGCTCGAATATCTGGGGGAAGAGCTGCAAGGAATTCTGGATCAATATCCCCATTGTTTTGAGACTCAGCATTTGATGGTTGAGCCACGTGACCTTGCTGGGATGAGAGGACTTCAGCACGCAGCTCCTCAGGAAGAGCTTCCAGAAAGGCAGGATCAATTGATCCTGATCCAGCATCACTGTTCACCTGCTCCGCAGCTGCTGGACCATCTTGATCTGCATCTCGGCTTGAATTTTCTGAAACTTCAGTTACACTATGAAGGGAAGCATCTCTCCCACCTACAGGAGAAGAATGACCAACAGACATGGTTGCTCTTCTTGTGCGTGCAGCCTGTGAATCACCTGCTATCCTATCCGCAGAAACCTGCCTTTCTCCACCATCATCATGGCCATCAGCACTTCCAATCTCAACATCTAGGCTCCGAAGGCTTTCACCAAAAGTTGCCCCACTACCACTACTCTCCTGGCTCACAGCTTCAACATCCCGCACAGCTGCATCATTATTCTCAAACTGCATCTCAACTGTCTGAGAGTGAGTGTTTGATACATCTGCTTGCAGAGTTCCATTTCCTACAGGTCTGATATCAGCATTGATGTCAGTGTTATCAATTGATGCAGGAGTCACATTACCACCTTCCTGAATTGCATTGCTTTCAACTGGGATTTCAAGCTTTGAACCTCCGGAACTGTGCATCTGGCTGACCTCAACTTTATTATGAGGACCAGCGTCTGCTATATTATTATCAGACGACTTCTCAGCAGTAGGTCGCCTCAATTGAGACACAAGCAACTCCTCAAGGCCCTGTGGTACAGCGCCAGTATTTGACCCACTGATTTGCTGGCTATTATCACTCCACAAGTTCAAGCGGTGCCCATGACGTCCGCTCCTCAATGAACGAAAGATATTATCCAAGCCTGTGGAGTTCTCTGTTATACTATCTGGAAATTAGAAGGAAAAAAATATCATTATTGAAATGGAGAATAAAGGGGGAAAACATTATTGTAATAAAACATCAAGAAATTGATAAAGGAACTGACCTGATTGACCATTAGATAGATGGAATGAGGAAGAAGGACCAACTAAAAGTGGATGGCAAGAAGGGGCGGCATTATCACCACTTCTGCCCAACAGGCTGTAAATAGAGGTGGTCCGCCCTGGACGTCTAGATCCAAAAACTTCAACTGGCATGACATGAAGGGATTCATTTGGAAAACTATTGTCTCTTCCAAAAACCTCAATATGGTCAAAAACATTAATTCCATTGATGCCCTCCTCAAGTCTCAGTATAACACCATCTTCATCATCCTCATCTTCATCCTCCTCCCCCTCCATCACTTCATCAAAATCATCATCATCCATCTCATGATCATCACGATCAGTGTCAGGATGTGGCAAGTGATGGACTTCATCTTCTTCCAAATCATTGTGTTCCTCATCATCTTCGTCATCTTCATCTACATCTTCACCCTCATCTCCAGACATATCACCCTCATCATCGTCATCATCGAGATTTTCTTGTCCATGGGATTGGATTTCAAATTGTAGCCCAACATTTTCAATTCCATTCCCATGGCCTCTGGCATCCTCACCAGTTTCATGCATGAACTCATCTTCATTAGCAGGAGCAAAGTCCCCATCAAGATCATGTTCCATATCACCAATAACAGCTTCAGACCCACCATAAGACTGAATCACATTGTAAGACCCAACATGGTCAACTTGAAGGGAATCGTGATTGGCCTGAGATGTTGTTTCCATGGACTGACACATGTGACCAATATTATCTGTTCTTCCGGATTGACTAGGATCAGAAGGCTTAGTTTGATTATCACCCTTTCCTGCACTCGGTTCAACTGAGTGAACATGCTCCTTGGTTACTAGTTCAAGAGCTTTGATAATACCAGTAGCAACTTTAGACGAGTCAGCATGGTCCAAGTCTAAAACTTGGAGAGTACGGGTAAAAGATTTAAGTAGACCAGCATCCATAAAAGTGACAGAGGCCTCTGCTGAGATGCTTGAGCCAGCAGGTGTCCGAGCAGCCAAAACATCATTAAGTAGATCAACAAAAACCAGAATTTCATTGCCTGATGGCTTTGGCTTAACACAATTACATGAATCAACAAATTCATTAATGATATGGCTAATCTCAGTAAAAACCCGCCTCCTTGCCTCTGAAGAACGAACACAAGCAGCTACCATAAACTGATTAGCCCTTGTTGCTAGTTTCTGCCTCCAATCATCATCAACTTTCTTGTCTTTTTTGGAATTTCGAGAACAAGGAAGAAAATTACGAAGAATATGGTAGAATATTACTCCCGCACCAAAACTACCATGATTCTTTTGATAAATGTCCCTAGAGCTGCTCATTTCAGCATCCCGTCGAAGCAGAACATGAACAGACGATGAATACATCAACAATATCTCCATCAGAAGCTTCAAAATAAATACTATCTTTGCTAGTGATGCAGATGCTTCCTCACTGCTGGTTTCATTCCCCTCAGGCACAGTGGCAACTGCTTTTCCTTTCCCCCTAACTGTAGAAACATCAATGTCCATGTCACTTGATGTTGGGGAGCCAGGGACAACATTTGATACATTATTGTCCTTCAAAGGGGGGGCAACAAATGTGCATATAGATTCAAGAAGAAGTTCTATCACATTAACAAAACTTTGAGTAGGCTTTTTGTAACTTTTGGCATTCTTTGAGTTTGAATCATGAAGTTTTCCATGAACATTCCCTGAAGCTGCTGTGGCTGTACTTCCCAAACCAATTTTTCCATCATTATGTGCTTTATCTTTCTCCAGTGACTTATCCTTATCCTTGGATTTCTCTTTATCCCGATCTTTCAGCAAGACAATGTAAGGTCTTTCACCCACCATTTCAACTTGGCAAGCAGATTGAGCAGCTTGCATAAATATTATTGGATCCCGGGAAATTACAGAAGCTAAACTTAACAGAAAATTTTGTGGATTGACCCTCCCATTTGGATGGCGGTTAGACGCAGCTACAAGACTGTGTTTTATCTCAGATTCCATTGCTTGCTGGAGAGTTTGTGGATCTTCAATAACATGACGGACAATACCAGCAGCAACGTTGTCAAACCCAGGAAAGAGGCTACCGGTTGGCAGAGAAAGAAGTAAACTTAAACCACCAGCATCAAAAAAGGTAAGAGCAACAGAGTGATTCTTTGTAAGATTGGAACATAGTAGCAAAATAGCATGCATTGTGTCTGAGGGAAGTTGGTTCTTCATGCAACTACAAGCAATCTCAACAAGTCTCTTCTGTTCATGTATATCTGCATACTTGGTGGAAAGTCCCAACGCAGACTGCAATTTGTGTTGCTTATCCTCATCAATGATAACTGATGTCTGCTGAACATTCAAAGCTTCCTTCTTCAAAAGCTCTGCAATTTCAGAATTCAATTTTTGATCCACTTGCAACAGCCTGTCTAATGCAAGAAAAGCAGCTGTGACCCATTTTGGAACCTGTTCTTTCTCCCTGTTACCAAGACTAGAATCCCATTGGTAGAGTAGATCTGAGGCAATTTTTATGAAACCACTCTTTGAAGCAGCTTCTCGCGCAACAGCATCCTCATTAAGAATCAATGCAAGAACATGAAATAGAGCAGCAAGCATGGTATTATTTCCGTTACCAGAAATCAATCCACATTCCTTGATCCGGTCAACAATAAAAGTGAGAACATTAGATCTATTTTGACCATCATTCTGAGAGCATATCATCATGAGCAAGTCACGGACAGGAAAAGCAAGAGGTTCCTTTTGAAGAAGTTTAGTGCAAGTTGATAACAACTCATCAACAGGAGGAAGATGGACCATTTCTTCCTCAAGCAGTTGTACACTGTCATTTGCAGCAGCATCCTTGGTGTCTGATTCAGAGTTCCCAAGGGACATGGCAAGTGCACGAGCAAGTTCGTCATCTTCTTGTGTGTCCTCTGGATGGGAAAACAGCCACTCCATCGCCAACTCCACACTATTTGATCCAACATGCCTCAAAGCTTCTTCTGCTCTCGACCTGGAAAATCCCATCTCTACAATGGTTGAAATTGTTGTTTCATTAGGAGGAGGCCCAGTAATACGAGCACTGCTGCTGCCATTTACATTTTTTACTTCAACCCCTGAATAAACATGCCTGATGATAGAGATAACATTAGAAATAAATCCATGACTACAATCAACAAACTGGGGATGCATCCAAACTGGGAGCACAGCCTTCAACACCATAGATTGGAGGACTTTCACAAATATCTCAGCATCCCGGGGATATGAGGTATCACCACTAAGGGGCTGTGCAAGTATAGGCTTTGTGAAAGAAGATAATATGAAAGAGGAGGTTACTAGATGGTCCATAAATTTACCATAACTGGCTAAAGAACCATATATCCACAAATGATCGGTATCTTCCTTGTCATCCTGCTTCACATTTCCATCATCAATTTCCATCGGCGATGCAGGGGTCCGATTAACTGCAAATAACAACTGACTAGTTGCTTCAAATGTGGTCAATACAGATTGAATAACTCCATGCCCATACAAGCAATTCAGTAAAATGGGATTGCAAGAATCAGGCCTTTCCATTAGAATGCCATCCACAAAATCAATGACTTTACCAAAATAACGACATTTTGTTGATATGGATGCTTCTTCTACATGGCCCCCAAAATTCATGTGATCTAGAGCAATGCTTGCAAAAGTAGAAGCCACTGATTTTGAAGCAGGACTTACACTTGCAACATCATCACGACGGCGAGAAGGTTGCAGCATTACTTTTCCTAACTCTTGGAACAAATGCATAATGTGAAATGAAAGTGATCTGGCCATGTCACAACAAGAGGTATAATATGTTCTTTGCTTGTCACATTCTTTCTTACTAGCATCCCCCAATACATCTGAAGACTCAGACGGATGCAACGGATTAGGGGATCCTAACCGCCTGTTTGTAGGACCAACAGAATTTGATCGGTGCTGGGAACCAGGGGCACGACCCAGATCTCGATACAGGTTAATAAGATCAAAAAACTGTGATTCTACACTCCATCCTAAAGTCCTCCTCCTGAGTAATGGATCAAGAAACTGCCTGATAGAATTGTACCTTTGCTCTGCAGTTTCATTTGCATCCACTTCTGCCTGTTGTGAATCAGAAGTAGAACAAGAAACGTCATCCTCAATATCAGGCTTCGTATTTTCAAGAAGAGCAATTTGCCACAAAACTTCACGGTGGACACGTCCAATGTTTTCAAGAACATCCTTACTACCATTTCCAAATTCTGTAAGCAAAGCAGTCACCCAACGGTTGTCTTTTGACGCAGCAAGAAAGAGAAGAAACTCAACCAAGAAAAGTGAAGAAAAGATGTTATTTGTGGTCATCTTTGGATCCAGCAACAAAGGTCCCGAAGATGCAACAAACCCAGTTAATGCTTCATTCAAGTGCTCTTTAAGAGAGGAACAAAAGGCACGTGCCAAAGGAGCGGAATGATGTTGAGCAAACCCCTTAAATACCATGGTGCTATGCAGAGCAATAGACATGCCATCCGAGGATTGTGCAATGGTAGGTCGTAATAACAGCTTCAATAAAGCTTCAATTCCTGATTTTTCTACAAATAGCCGACATGTTTCAGAATTTTCCATTGTCCGGTGAACCAATACCATCAAATGAAAAGTGCAAAGCTGAATGAATTGCTCATCATTAATCCCTTCAGCGGCAGACTCTGCTGTGCCCACGAGGCAACAATGGTTTTCATTTCCTTTGTCTTCAGAATTGGTTTCCATTGCACTATCCTCATTAGCTTTTCCTGAAGAAGATCCTGTATCAATACCATCACCAAAGGATGCAATCTTATGGATGATTTCAATGATGATGTCAACACCAGTACTTCTCAATGGAGACACGTGTCGAAGAAGTTCCTCTACAGAATTTGCTAGCGGAACAATAGCCTCATTCATGGAAAGGACATACTTTTTGCTTGTAAAGATATTAAAAAGGAACTGCAGTGATGAAGTCTCTCGAACAACCTCTAAGCCTTTGGCATTAAGACAAATGGCCCCAATGCCATTTGGAATGCATGTCAGAGCCTTTGATGAAGGAAGAATTCCAGATGCAACTGAAGATAAAAAAGCATTTGGAAGACCCATTTCATGCAAAGAAGAGAAGCATGTAGGATCTTTGTGGATTATTTCACTCATAACAGTAACAGCTGAGTAATAAATGTCACCTCCGAACTTATTTACATTCTGAAAAATCATGACTAGAGTTGCAGGTAATGAACTGTCATGGGAGTGTTGAGATCTGGTAGAGTTTGCAGGAGCATATGTTGCAGAACCAAGGGCCTTAAGGGACACTTTTATCAGCCTCTTCTGAGAGTAAAGCTGATGAGTACTATGTCTTGAGCTTTCACCAGTGAGCATCACATTATCATTCTCTCCAGCAAAACCAATGACCCTATGAACCTCTATCTGTAATCTTTGAGCCAAATGCTCAACACCCCCCAACTCTTTAAACAAAGATACAGCTGAACTACTATAATCCATAAGCTTCTGAAGGGTTTTCACTGCTAAACAAACAAGATGAATATGAGCAAGATCAGAATCCTCCAGCAGAGGCAAGAATGTGGGTACCATGCCAGAACCTCTAATATTACTCCCAGAAGATGATGTTGACACTACATGCAGCAGATAGAATTGAAGAAGTGCCTCAACAAAAGCAAAGGAAGTTGGATCATTAGAACTCTTCAATGACAAAATAGCCCTCTGAAGTACATTCAGTAGAATCATGCGGTTCCCTCCAGTGAAGTTCATACTAGATCCACTCAGTATCCGTGCCCGTTCATGAGATGATGTGTATGCTGCTAACTGGGCTCCTAATGCAAGCATTACAAGTGTTCTGATAGATCCAGATATTGTTTCTTCAGATCGCACAACTCTAATCAATTCGCTTGTGTACTCTGGTTCGTTGGCAAAAAAGGACACAAGCTCGTCATGAGCATCACTGGATTGGACCAACACAGTGAAAGCAAGAAGGCAAATCCTGCTATAAAGCCTGCTTATTCTCGCAGACCGGAAAGCACGAGCATATCTAATTCTTGTGAGCAATGAAAATCGGAGCTCAGGAGGAACATTATACTGCTCAATGCATTGCTTCAACATTGACAAATCATCTTCTTTGTGTAAATGCATATCTGGAATGTGTATAACTCTCAAACTTGAGGAAACTGTATCTACACTTTGTTCCTTGCTTTGAGCAATGGGTCCACGCAATTCAAAATAAAGAGTAGAACCTATGCAGTAATTGGAGTGGTCACTACCATTCTCTGCATCAGAAGGAAACAAACACAGTGCTTCATCCTGGGCTTTCTCATTTGCCATAATACAAGAGTACAAACCCATGCCCTCCTCCTTGCTTCCCCACCCCTGTGCTAGGGACAGGAGATAGCTATTTACTGAACCACAGCCAACCATTTTTGCACTTCCATGAAGCTTAGAAGGATTTATTTTTACAAGCGCAGCAAGAGTTTCTAATGTAGCAATAATAATCTCAGGATCTGTTGATGCTAGTAAAAGCTTGAAGTGCTGAAAAGGAAGGGAGATATATTAGAAAATAATAGTATCAAATAACCCAATCATAAATCACTTGACTAAAACAAAGGATGGCATGAAGCAAAACAAAATGAAAAAAAATTGTAATTAAAATATGACATAAGTTCTCTTCAAGTTACCTCTAAGCCATCAAATGAACTCTTGTTTGGACAGTTCTCTAAGATTATTTGCATCACCCGTAGTATTTGTAGAATTGCATGTTTTGGTAATGGAATGCCAACTTCTAGATTATCGGACAATGTCAGGTCATTTCGACATGATAAATATGTCTTGAAGTATGTATCAAAATGAAGAAACAATGGCCTCCAGTGATGAAAATTCCCCTGATGTAAAATTAATATATAAGTCTATGCGGAGAAAAAACTGAATACAATGTACAGCAACATATCATGCTATTACCTTATTATACTCCCACCGAAAGCCAAAGAGGGGTATAGCTATATCTTGTAATGGACATTGAATGACCTTCTCAATGAAGGCTTTGATCTTAGGAGACTGAAATCAATCACAAAATTCAGATAAGCTACATGGGTAAGAAGGGAGGAAACAACAGTAAAAATTTAAGCCATTAGAATTTCAGATAAGTGTTAGCATTACCATGAATCATCAGGATTTTGAAGATATGTGAATAAACAGAAGTGAACATGATTTAACCACAAACATGAGCATATATACTAATACTAGTGGATCTAAGAATGGAAATTGTGAAACACAGTTGAATCAAATTTCAAAACATACTTATTAGTTATTTCAATTCTACAAATCATTCATGCTAATCAATTTTGGAAAAGGAAAAACAGTATTGATCATTTTAGCAAAATGAAGGGTACCCCAGCATAGATATAGATCTATGGTTGCTTAATATTTGCTTTCAATTGCTAATATTAGGCTACCATATCTCAAAGTAGGGTAATCTTGGGATGTACATATCACAGTACCTCTTGTACTGATTTATTTTATTTATAATATATACACTCTTTTGCCGATCAAAATTTTTTTTAGCAAAATGAATAAATAATACTAGTAATACTCAGTTTTAGAATAAGAAAAACATCACTAGACTATTAGCTTTACCAAAATGAGCATGTGCAAACTGAGCATGCAAAATTTATATGAACCAAAAGGACATTGTTACTCAAAACAATGAACGCACAAAAAACCAAAAAGATGGAACCCAAAGCTGGATAAAAGACAAAAGCCATCATACTTTCTCACATTCTAAGTAGACATGTTAATACTTTTGTACGCATAAAGTCACAATCATGAATATGAAAATGTCATCAAAACCAAAGATTCACTCTATTAAATGTGAAATGTCTCCATTAAGTTTAAGAAATATATGCATAAAAAGGTTAAAACCCCTAATAATTACTAGAAAGGAATGGGAATTACCATACTACTTGCAAATATTTTAACCTGACCACCACTTCTACTGTAGGTACGGCACTTCAATTTATATACCAACAACTGACTAATGCTTGGAAACATAAGAATGATGCTAAACTTCATCAATAACATTGAAAAATTCTATGTACAAAGTTTAGGCCACACAACAAAATGCATACAGAAGGCTCCAGATGCATTATTAAATATATAAATTTAAGAATTTCACAGTTTTACAAGCATCACTTATTTACATGCTGATCAAACCATTAACAGTAGCACACAGTGACAGCATAAAAAAATCAAATTCTAAGGTAGCATATTTTTTGTAAGTTTGGTAATAATACTATAAGTAACATTTTGCTTTAGTGGATTTAAAAAAAAAATAGCTATATTAGGTGGAACTTGGTTTGAGTGTCTATATTCTGTTTTCATTTTCAAATTTTCAAGATTTAGAAAGCATGTATCGAGAAGAAAGTACTCTTAAGGAGCCACCGCATGTTCACTTCTTCAGAAAAGGCTAAAAACGTTGATTTGTTGTTTTCAGTTTTGCACCTGTTTTTTAAATTATTTTCAGAGAAAAAGTTTTCTAAATTTTAAGCAAACGTATTTTCACTCTTATTTTCTGTTTTGTTTAAAAATGAAAACAGAAAACAATCAAACCATGCCCACCTTATATTTTCTACTTTTCCCAAAGTAACAGCTTTGTAGACATCTTGTATAACATTATTGTTGTGAACGAAAGCTAAACCAATTTTAAAAATTATATATCCACGAAAAAGGAAAAGATAAGTAGAGACGCAATTTAAATATAAAAAAAAACTTTTAAACCAAAAGCACTTATCTACAATTCTACTTTCGCCAAACGCTAGCTAAGTCAGTTTCCCGTATCATTTCAATTACTGACTATTGACTAAAAGCACATGCTATCACGGGTCTGGCAATGCTAAATTTATAACAAGGACGGCAACCTATTCCACACAACAGAGCACTTGCAAACTCTACATCAATGAATTTGTCAGAAAACAGAAACAACCAATGAAATAAACCACAAACATTTTCAGATACCAAGTGGTAGAATAGCTAATTAGACACACAATCACGAAAGCACTGAATACAAAGCGAAAGCCTTAAGGAAAAAAAATACATTTTCCAATAATAAGAGTTGAATTAAAATAAAATAAATGGAAAAAGTGACAGAAAGAGAAAACTGACAGGGTCAGAGTCGAGTTTGACGGAAGGGCCAATGGAACCCTCGCTGGAAAGAAGTTGGCGCAGCCTTGATGGCCAACTCGATCTTACGCTTGTCATCTCACCTCAGCTTCCCTTACTTTGAACTGCAGATTCAATTCAAATCAAAACGAAAACAGTTAGTGAACAAAACGACAGCACGGAATCCACCCATTATTCCCCGTGCAGAAATTGACAAAACGCAGATCGAATTGGTACAAAGAGAAAGAGAAAGGTACCCGAGAGATGAGAGAAGAGAGAGTGAAAGCATACACATAGATACGAGTGTCTGAGAGGGTTGGGTTGGGAATCGCCGTGAAATAAAAATCGTGTTTTTTGTAGACACACAAAATAATTAGCCCTTTGTGAAGCGAAGAATAGAGTATAAATAGTGATGTGATGAAGAGAAAGATAGTCTCTTTGTATTGCAGGCGCAGGCGGTGTTTCGAAGAATGCACAAACCCACCTTTTCCCATTGTTGCCCCTCGGTTTTTTTATTTAGTATATTTTTTATCTTCTAATAAATTTTTTTATTGTTGTATTTTATAAAGAAAATATCATATCAAAAGTAAATTTATTCAACATATTTAAAATTTAAAATAAAAAATATTTGAAATTTTTCATAGAAGAAAATTGAGAAAAATAGTAAAAGATATTTTAGAATTTTAAAAAAATGTCATATGTTTATAAGAGAACGCGCTTTTGGCTATCATTTTTTAATAAGAATGTTTATAAGATTTTTTCTTAATCTTTTATATTTTTTATCTATTATTTTCAAATAATTTTTGTCCTAACCTTAATTTCAACATTTTTCTAAAATAAATTATCACTGATTAAAAGAATATAATCTAGTTAGTTAAGTAAAATGTGTGAGTTATTATAACTTTTTTTATTCCTATTAATTACCATCAATTTTACTCATAATATATATATATATATATATATATATATATATATGATATCATTTACTCGTTATTTTAAATTTTAAATTTAGGAAAACTAATTATTTTTCACTATCTTGTAATAGTTTTTTGTTATTTTAGAACTTTATTGTATTTGTTTTTTATTCTATAATGCTATTTCTATTTTATGTTATATTAACGTAATATCTCTTATCGTATGGGTGTTAAGTTTATAATTTATGATTTTTTTATATTATTATTTTTTATAATATATTTATCAATTATTTTTAAAATTTATATATGTAAATGTATATATATAAGATAATTGTGAATATTATAAGTGTTTTATTGATTTTTTTTAAAAAGTATATATGAGATTATGCATAGAAATGATAATGGGTGGTGCACATATAGGTACTTTATATGTCTCATCAGATAAATATTTGTCATGTGTTTGATACCCGTCAAGCGGATACTTGTAAATTTTTTTATTATACAAGGATATTTGCAAGTACCCATGGATTTTTTGTAAAAATAAAAAATAGTTTAAAAATATCTTAAAAAACATTTTTATTGTAAATTTTATTTGTTTTAATATTTTATTGTAAAAAATAATTTGAAATGTTAGAACTAAAGTTATTCAAATATTCTACCAGCTACGCAATTAAACATGTTTGTGAATAATTCTAAATAAATAAATTTTATGAATTCTAAATAAAATTATCTAAAAATTACTCTCTAAATTATAAACTCAAATAGAAATACACTAAGATAAGTCCCAAAAAATTTTACTCCAAAACATTATTACAAATAAAAAATATTTATAAATAATATTTACTTATTTAAGTTTGATAAAAATAAATAAAGAATACTTAACAATTATTCTATATATACTGTTCATATAATTTGTGACATGTATAAATTTTTATACCTAATGCACATTTTCATATATATCAATTTGTAAAATACAAATTTATCAAACTAATTTATGTATTAATATATAATTGATAATTAACTTATTAGTAATTAATTTATTAACATCAATCTTTTGATTAATTAATCTATTAACATGAATTTATTATATTAATGTTATTTGATTGCATTCAATTGTTAATTATATTTGTTTGAATTTAAAACAAAATAATCTTATTTAATGTTTTTTGGAATGAATATGGGATTGTCATATTTAATGTTTTTTTGGAATGAATAAATATGGGATTGACACCTTTGTTGTGAAAACCGCGTAGTTTTTATAGCAAATAGTATGTTCAAGAGTGATTTTAAGGATAAAAATTATTAGAGGCTTGAGTGTTTTATTGGCGATAATATTATACAAGAGTTGTGGATGAGGTGAACGAATGTTGTTATTGATGATGTAACAATGTTAATGTGGTTCTATATGGTAAAACTTTATTTTTCACTGAATATAAAATAATGTTATTTGTGGGAATCAATGGGTATTGTTGATCATTATCTCATTGTGAAATGTTGGTTCTTAAATTTGTACCATTCAACATCGATACTAGTAATACTTTGATTTGGGTACGTTTTTTAGCTCGAAGATGAGATATTATGATGAAAATGTTCTTTGAATCTTGTCATCTATAACTACAACATTTGTTAAAACAGATATGAAAACTATTGATGTTTTTTAAGCTAAGTTTGTGTTACTATGTATTGAAATTAATTTGAACAAACCTATTGTGCAAAGAATTTGGTTTTGTAAGCATTGATTCAATGTGGAGTGTAAAGGTCTTCATTTACTATGTTTACATCGTGGTTTATATAGTCATATTGCAAGCTCTTACTTGAAGGCAAAGACACTAGAATAAGGATGACAAAATTTACTTAGGCCAATGGTAATGATGCTAATAAGGGTCAATGTGACATGATCCACAAAACCTGATCATCTTAGGGCTGCAAATGGAAATAACGACATTAATAACCTAATGAATATTGAATTATGGTTTTAAAAGGAAAGTGGACACACCAATCCAAGCAATTAATGAGTATCGATAATAAAAGGTGTTGACGATGGAAGGAAAAATAATAGAAAAGTATTGTAACAACAAATTTTATATTATAAATGGAATTAAGGAAAATATGATTGATGTGGGCTCTCAAACATTGTTGCTAATAAAGTGGTTGCTACACAAGTCTAAGGCAAATCAAGGGAAAAATGACAAAAAAAGGCTCAAAATGATTTGAAGTTAGTGCAATAGAGCATCATAGGTCAACGTCTGAATAATTATGATAAATAAATGCAAGAAATATCAATCTATGGTATCTCAAGGTGTGATATTTATTTTTGTTTTCTAAAGTGATTATCGACCTTGGGTACAATTTTCTTTTAGATAAATTATACTTATTGGTAAGCTTTAACAATCAATATCTCTTTACTTTTTCTTTTTTCAATAATCAAGAGAAACTCATGGATTACTTTCTCTCCATACAAACAACCATAAACAAAGTCTTAGGTCTTGACCTATAAATAACGTTAAGTTTTAAAAAAACCTAATTCTAACCAATAAAAGTGTACTCTCAATTTATCTAAGTAGCGTTATCAAAACCAACAACAATTACAAACCTATGATACTATTTGGTTTTACAATAAACATATAATTGAGCAAAAAAACCTTTTTCGCACAAGTCATACAACAATTTTTGGCATGAAAAACAGTAGAAATATAAATACCAAAAAATTAGAAAAGCAATAAAGAACAATTAGACCTCATAACCATGGAAAACTAATCTTCAATTAACCTTAGACTAACAAAAGATTTTTAGCTCCCCATGACAACTATAAAGTACAATGAAAAAAATAGAGAAAGAAGACACAACTTAAATTAGCCGTTACAATGAATCGTCGAAGCATAAAAAAATTTCCCCTAAATGTTTCTAAACCTTTTTTTCATTGGTAGTAGGGTTTATAAAATGGGCCACTAATTAATAGTAAAAAAATATTTCTTTTAAACAACAAATATAAAAACAAATTAAAATATCACAATAAAAGTCTTAAAATAAAATAGAATAAAAGATAGAAGTATCATAAATTCATAATTTCTCTTAATTAATTTGTTGTTGTTCTATTGAGGTGCCACAATCTTCATCTTCATCTGGTTACCTAAAAAAATTCTTCATCTTCCTATTCATTTTTCAGGTTCTCTAACTTAATTAATCTAAATGAGATTGTTCTTCCTTGAAAAAGAAAATAAATGGAAAAAATTAAAATAAACTAATAGAACTAACATTACATTGGTTTGAGTAAAATTGAACTTAAATTTGTTGAGCAATGTTTAAAGTTCAAGTCATTTGAATGAAAAAAAATAATTATTATAAGAGACTTCACTAAATGCATTAATAAGTTTTTTCATTAAAAACAATCATTGATAAAACTAATGAATATGTTATATCTATAACACAGGAAAAATGAACTCAAAGACATAAAGTATTATTTTCTTAATAAAATATTTCTAAATGTCCAATATAATCATAAAAGAGATGGAAGAAAAAAAACCGAGAAGGGAGGGAAAAGGAGGGTTAGGCTTAAAAAACAATGTTGCTATTTGTTATAAATTATGTTTTGAACACATAAAAATTAAGTTATTTCTTAAGCAAATATTGGAGTATAAAATAGTGGGAGATGATAAATAGTCTTTGTAATAATCAATTGTTTTCTTATCAAAATACCCCTAAATGCTTTACATTTTTTTAGTAAATATTCCAAACTAATAAAATAAACTCGTCTCGTTCTCTTATGAGGATCCATAAATATGATTAGCCACAGATAAATAAGACAAAATGCATAATCATTATTTTCTCTCCATGCATTAATTAATTGCATGATAAATAATTAGGAAGAGAGTAAAATGACAATGAGTGATAGTGGAAAAAAATATAAACAGTTAACAAAATTAATAGTAACTAAATTAACGATTTTTTCTTAATTCTTGTGAATTTGTTAAAATGGTGCTATATATAGGGACATGTCTGTAGTATATTGCGGGTACATGCGACGATTGGATAATGGACAAAACTCAATTTGCCATTATTGTCCATGTATTTTGAGGTATTATATTATAATCTTTGTATTTTTTTTATTTGTCTTTGTCATGTTATTTTGTTACGTATACTTATATTCATATTTAGGAGTCACAAAGCAAGTTGAATCTACAAAGTTAGGCCATCTCATAATCAATTTGTAAGCGTTTGTAGTAATAGTGCCCCCTCATATCATGCGAGACTCTTTTTTTTTTTTTTAAGAGAAGTGTGACTCCACTTTTTTAATAAGGAAAGGAAGTATAAACTTGAAGTGAGATTATTCTGCCAACATCAGAGAATGTTGATTCAATGCAACTTATTTACCTTTTAGAAGGAATTAATACATGATTACGGGAAGATTAATTTTCAAAAAAAGACTTGTTAGTGAATAAAATATCAATAAATTAGAAATCATAATGTACCACATATAAAAGTTGTAATTGAATAATAATATAAAAAATTATTATACTATTAATACATACTATATTTACTCTATTTTAAGGAAAAAAAATTTACATTAAAAAGCTTCACTTATAGATAAAACAATTAAATAATTAGATTAAATGATAAAATAGAGACTTAAATAATATTTTGATTCTTATAAAATATATTTTTTCTTTTAGTCCTTGACGTTTTTTATATAGTTTTAGTATGTTATCAACTTCCCTAATGATACAATTCATTAATGAGATGCTAACATCATTTAATGTGTTGTTTCTTGACACAAAACTTTAAAAGATTAAAATAAAAAGCATCCTATTTTATAAAGAGCAAAAGCTTATATAAGTCTAAAATAAATGATAAAATTTTATGTTTTTATATTAAGTTTTAATATAAAATTTATTTATTATTTTTTATATTTTGGGATTAAATCAGGTATGATCCATAAATTTGTATGATTATAAAGAGAAAGGTTAAAGTCACATTTTATAATATATTATTTTTAACATATTATCTTTTATTGATTGAAAATAATAAAATTTAAGAAGTGTCATATCCTATTTAATAACTATTTTGATGTTGTATAGTTGTTTAATACACTTTAGTCAATAAAAGCGAGTACGTATGGATGAGTGGGTTGATAAATTCCTCTGCTGTAAATGAGAGCATGCATTGGGACATAATGGTAACTTGCAATTTGCAATAAATTGAATGCGTTCACGAAACCTTGGCTTTCAAGTTGAAATGAGAATTGTGTGGAACTCATTTTTCCCCATTTTGTGAAATTCAATTCAATTCCAAGGGTTTCCATTTCAATGTCTTCCAATTCTCACAGAGGTGCCTCCTTTTACGGCAATGCTGCTCCTTACCGATCCAGGTTTGTTTTTTACTCTCTCTCTCTCTCGTTCCTTACAAAGAATGTTCAATTTTGCATGAATTGAATTTGCGAGAATTGCAGAGAGGGGCTTAGCACCCGACCCGTTGCATCCTCCGATGAAATCCAATTGCATATCGATCCCGGCGTCGACTTCGACGACGAAATCACCGGTCTTCGTGGCCAAGTTAGAAAATTGAAAAATGTATTCCACTATTGTCCCCACCTTTTTGTTTCTCTTCCTATTTTTTCTTTTAATTGTCTTTTTCTTTTTTGATTCGTAATGTCCTCGTACGGTACAAATTCATACATTTGTGCCGCAGGTTGCTGAAGAGATAGGTTCAGAAGTCAAGTTTCAGAGAGATTTTCTGGAACAAGTGGTACGTAATTTTTTTAGATAACTTATGTTTCACGCAGTTTTTTTTTTTTGCTTGTTTCGAATTTTGGCTGAGAAAGAAGGATAGTGCATAGTGAGTGCCTAGAGTTCCATGCTTTATGATTCAGCCAAAATGGATTTGCTTTTGAAATTTTAATTTCTGTGGATGTTGAAAGCTGAAATACTAGGTGTGTCTGTGGCAGGAAAGGTTTCACAATAAAAAATTTAGGCTGAATTTCTTGTAATGTTGAAGATCGTAAGACTTAAAATGGAAAACCATGCTGTTAATGCTGCTACTATATTTTGAACCTTTGACCTAAAATAAAAAAAAAACAAAACCATTTTGTTCTGGACGAACGTTGGAATGTTGGTTGGGCAAGCCGAGGTCGGTCTGGAAGTCCCGCCACTGTTAAACAGTGGTGAGGATGCTGGCAATGGACTAGTGGTGATGGTGGACCCTTAATGGGATTGGGGTTGGCTCAGAACAAATTCCTTGTTACAAAGAAACACCTTTTCCTTTTTAAACAATTTCTAATTAGTGGATCTCTCATCAGGATTTCAAGCTAGATGAATTTTTTACCATCTGTCAGTGAATCCTTATTACTTTGACAGTTGCAAGGGATTATCTTTGGGTTGAGTTGCATAAGATAACCGATGGATGGAAGAAGGGAAATCATAAGCAATATACTTAATGATTTTGCGCCTAAAGACAAATTAAATTTATGAGAACTTCATTCAATATTTTATAAATGAGTACAGAGGAAAAATCTTATGGCTTGTTTTTGTTCAATGTTGTTTTGTAGTAATTGATCAGTCATTGGCACATCTCCTTTTCGGCAAGAGATTATTCAACTGTCTATTAATACCTTTGGTTGCTGTTTCAATACAGAAAATGGTAATGATAAAAGCTCAAGCCGGGGTGAAAAGAATAACTTAAGAAGATTGAACAAGAGCATCGTCAAAAATGGTTCCAACCATATTGTTCATGTGGTTGTTTTTGCATTAGTCTGCTTCTTTATAGTATACTTCCGGTCAAAGATGTCCGGCCAATGATGGCTCATAGTTGAAAGATTTTTATTCAGGGCCTTCTTCGGATGACTCACTACGATGCCTAATCTTGTACAGAAAAGCTACACTTCCTGTTGCAGTTACAGTTAAAAATTCTTCGATTTCAAAGTTATGTGACTTGGTCGAAGCAGTAGTTTTGTGTAATACAAAGGATAACTCGCTTGTTTAATAGACTGCAAAATCCTCTTTTCTCTTAAAACTATCATGTGAATATCTGATAAATGTAGTAGTTAATAGCATCCTTGAACTTTACTCAGTAAATGGCACAATAGATGAAGCCTCAAAATGGTGAAGTTATCTGGTTTGTTTTTGTTGCCGAGTGAATTGTGATGCTAATAGTAAATGACATTAATATTCACTGGATTCATGTCTACTCAAAGCTATTACGTGTGTTTGATTCTGCGTCGGTATAGGACCAAATTCACGTCCAATTGTCAATTTATGCAAAAGCTTGTATTTATTACTTCAAGTATCCACATAATTGACGCGCGTATAGTTTCTGCCGACGTGAAAATCTTCTTTACGTGGATCTGAAGTATATCACGTCCAACAACATTTTTGTCTAATAATCTCTTAAAAAAAATTCTGATAAATACATACCACCAAATTATAATAAAATTTAGATATTTTATAAGATTTTTTCTTAGTATCATGAGCAAAATACACCTTGAGGGGTGGAAGATTACGTCTACGAATTAGGGTGTAAGAAATTGAATTCATTTCAAGACTCCAATTGTCTAAATGAAACATGATGAAGAAACGTATGCTTCTAAATACAGGCAGGATGCAAAATATAATAATTAGCGACAAATATTTCAATGAAAAATATCATAATTAGCAACGATTTGTGCCGAATGCATCATGATCAAGTGAAAAAAAATTAGACCCGAAGCTGCTCTTTATTCTTGAAAAAAACGCAAGAATTCAAATTTCTGAGAACTATTATTTATAATTACAAATATAGAAATATAAAAGCTTGACTTTGAAAAACATGGAATGATATTCTGTCTCTGATTTTAGTTTAGAAAAAAAATAAAATCTTGTTTGCAGAAGTTCCCTTATACATAAAATTTTAAACTTCAGAACTAACAAAGGACCCTAAAATTTCTGAGCTACTTTAAAGATGACCTTGAAGATGTAACATTTTAGAAAGAAGTTATATATTCCTAGAGAGTAAGACAAATTACAAGGATTCAAGTCTTAACTCTTCAGAATTGTCCTTACATGAATGGATTGTTCAGACGTGCCATGTGCACACATAAGATGCTACGCTAAAATTAACAGAAAAGACTTATCTAGGACAATAACTTGAATGACGAACTATAGATTTACAGACTATTATGGCCTATTTTTCGTTTCGTTAAATTCACGAACTAAAAAAACAGTTATCCAATTCAGGGACTAAGTTTAGAGTTTACTCCAAACTTGCGTTACGTATGAAGGGGAAAAAAGGGGGAGTATTGAATCAGACTTGAAATACAAATTGCCCTAGCTAACTATTAACTAATAATAACTACAAATGTTGCTTGCACTGGGAAGGCCATGCAGTTTCGTGGGATGAGCTGATCTTCCAAAGAACATATATGCTCACAGGTTTTCATAATGTAAAAGCATAAAATATTCAATTTGCATAAACCAGCGATAGCAAGCAAATGATACATTACTATTCTATTTACAAAAGCTGTACAATTATTTCAGTTAAACGTTATTAGGTTATTAAGCAAAGGGACAAAAAAATATTGCAATTAGATCTCACACTATAAATGAACTTCCAGAGGAAGCGGCACCCAGGCCAACCTACCATAGGAGTCAGCATGTAAAATTCACTTTTGCCCCGTGTGACGTGCTGGGGGAAGTAAATTCTATAATCCCAGCAAGAACCGTCAAGATAGTGGGTACAAGTGGTGTCAGCCTGTCAGTAGGTCAAAATGCTTTACAGAGGTTGTTAGGCTTCATGTTAGATGAACCTTGTTGAACTATCGGGCCTGTGGGACCACACACCCTGCTCCTCTTTGGTTCAGATATCCTCACGTGTGAAATTGCAGAGGCAAGCACATCAATCAACACACATTCATCCTGATCATCTGAATTGCAACTTTCAGAGGATGAACCCTCCCTAAGTGAGTAAGTATCTATCCTGTTTCCTCCTAACCTTGGTTCAGGTACCGCAACAAGCTGTTGGCATGAGGCACCAATTTGGTTCTTGAATTTTGTTTTGATGGGCAGCATTTTCAATGTATTTGCCGTGTAGAACAATATCCATGGATGTCCTGAAATTGAACCATGAGGTTAATATAACATGCAAAGCAAAAAACTTAAAACTACTTCAAACATTGAAGGCATTGTCTCACTTTTTTGTCTAGAAAATATTAGGCACACTTGAAAAAGCATCATTACTATATAAGGGGAACATGTAATGAAACAAAGTATGTGAGGATTAGCATATTCACTGTTCTACCAAAACATAAAAGATAAATAACAAGTACAGAAGGGTATAGCCATTTAACAGCTGGCAAAGACTGATGAACAAAGCTTGTTGAAATCTAATATCTAAAGTCATTGTGATAGCAAAGATAAATTTGAAGAAAACTTGGATATATTCAAAACTTAATTGGATGAAATAACCTGTTTGGGGGGGGGGGGGGGTTATACAACAATTCTGGGTGCATTTATCATGGAGGGAGGAAGAAAGATAAAACAGGCAACCTACAATACATTCATAATATATCATGAACTTACTAAGTACTTCGTCAGCTGATATCCTTGCTGAAATATCCCTTGTCAGCATTCTCCCAATAAGGTCTCGTGCAGGTTTAGATATTGATTCCCACATCCCATTTTGGAAATCTAATTTGACGGTCTTAATAGCCTCAAAAACTGCTTCCAATGAATCTCCTTGAAATGGAAGACTGCCAACCAACAGAGCATGCAGGAGCACTCCAGCACTCCATATATCCACCTTCTCAGAGTATCTGCCTAACAATACTTCTGGGGCAACATAGGCAGGACTTCCAGCCAAACCAGTTAAGTTCTGACCTGAGATACAAATTTTTAGGTAATAAGACATTGCTTTAATGATAATATTGTCTGATGTATAATTGTGTGAAGAATGGAGCCTGACTGGAAAAAAAATAGTCAAATGTAAATTGATATTTGCAATATCTTAAAATAAAATGCATACAATATGGCCCAACCTCAAAATGCAATCACTTACAAAATTCATGACTCTTTTAAGTTTAAAGCTCATCATGATGAATTCCTTCATTTTTTTATCATGCCATAAAAAATCACAAAAAACAAATACACGGAAAATGTAACGTACATAATGCAGAAATATTAGCATATCTGCCTAAGCCATACACATTTTTTTATTGATAGCTAATGAACTGGATAAATTTTTACAAAAGGCAGGTCGGACAAGGATTCTATCACAGTTAAATACAGACAGAGGGAAAAAAATCATCCAGACAGGTTTCACTGACACTTACCTTCTGAAATTCTCATGGCCAAGCCAAAATCTGCAAGCTTAATTTTTCCAGATGCCGTGAGCAGAATATTCTCAGGTTTGATATCTCTGTGCACAACTCCCATGTCATGACAATACTTGATGACCAACATCACTTCCTTGAGTACATTAGCAGCCCTCTGTTCCGAATACGGACCATCCTCAACCATCCGATCAATGAGCCGTCCCCCAGAGCAAAGTTCCATCACAAGATGAAAGCATTCAGCTTCTTCATAAACAGCTTGCAGTGTAACAACCCCAGAATGTCCAGACAAGTGTTGCATGATCTCAACCTCTCGATGAACCGTTTCCTCCCCCTTCTTCAGGGTCTTACATGCATATTCTGCTCCACTAACCTTTGACCTACACAACCAAACAGACCCGAACTTGCCTTGGCCAATTGTCTCCCCAGACACATAATCATCCTCGATCTTTTTCTTCCTGCCCATCTGGGTAGCGACATCAATGCAACCTATCTTCCTCTTGAGCCCTCTCCCCGGCGTGATCAAAGACGACGTCCCGCAAGGCGGGGCAGTAGCAATGCCAGCAAGCCTCCTCTTAAAGGATGTAGCTGGCTCAGTGTCAACATCCTCCTCCTTACAACACCTCTTCTTCAGCCTACAACAATCCTCTAGCGAGTAATGGGACTTTAAATTCGATGAAGCAGAGCCATGATTAGGAGCCAAAATAACAGCCAGATCCGCAGACCCATCAGTCTCGCTTCCTTTCCTTTTCTTCCTCATAACATTAACAAACTACCACCACTCTCAAATTTCTCAAGATCACAACAACCCCATCAAAACACACTTTGGGTTGGATTCTACAATCAATATAGAGAACATCAACAATCATCGAAAACCCATCCAACATATATATTATTCACATCCAGTTTCAAAGAAAAAAACACCGCCATTATTATATAGGGCACGCAGAAATGGAAGGGGAAAAGGGAAAACCCTCGTTCCCCCACCACCAGAATCAGGAAGAGAAGAACCAGAAACTTTTCGGTTCCGTGCGAGAACTAACATTCCCTCAATGATAAAGGGGGGTTTACTAATTATAAACAACAACAATTAGACTTGAAAAAAAATTAGCGCGAATAAAACGAACCTCTTGGGTTTGGAGTGAAAAAGATCCTCTCCAATGGTAAAGAAGAAAGGGTTCGGTGTTTCAACCAGAGAGAATGGGAAAGGGAAAGGAACAACGGAAGGTAATGAGAGGAGTGGCGAAGAAGATTGGGGGAAATATGGAGGAGAAACCCTAAAAATCTTGGATGGAAGATTAGGGGGAAACAAGAGTTAGTATTATTATCTTGATCGTGTTTGGTGAAAAAAAGAAGACTCTTGTGTGTTTGGTTTTCTAGGACCTAATTAAGTTGGTTGGGGATGTGCGCGTCCATCGTAAGGTGATTGGACAGCCTCCGTCGTAGATTTTCGTTTCTTTTGGTATTTTGGTTGGCTCACGTGGCGTGGGTGTTTTTGTTTTCTCCCTAAATTACAACCCGACACAATAAAAGGGTCCATTCGACACGTGACTCAACAGCTGACAGGCGCGGTGATTCATGTGCCTGGGCACCGGGTGACTCACCTCAAATGCTTTCTTGCATTTTTCTATCATTTAGGATATCCCTTAACCAATTCTATCTAAAGAAAATTAAAAAAATCAAGCAAAAAAATTGAAAACCAAACGGATAAAAAATTTGAAAACTAATTTTTTTATGGGATTGAATTTAATTTAAAAAACATATCAAATCTAATCCAAATTGAACTTGTACATGCTTTTATTTATAAATTTATATTATCAATAATGTTTATATTTTTATTTCTTGTTTTGATGTTGTTCCTGTAACTAAGTCTCATCTAGGATTTATAAGACCAAGCCTAAGAGCATTTATTTGAAACTACCACAATTTTTCCTTTTGCTTTGTCCTTAGATTTCTTATAGACATGGGTTTTCTTCTAAGTTTTGCAACAATCACATATGTATTTAACTTCTCGTTAATCGTTATTATAGGTGCCTTACAATGATTTTTGAGGAATTATTACAACTCTAGAGGGAATTATAAGAATGGTAAAGTACTAATCTATGTGAGAGAAATCTTAAGTCGATCAACGAACAATCAGTACGACACACAATCCTCTAGTCTCAAGTGTCTAAGCACAAAGAGACTTGAAGTCATGAGCTAATTAAGAGACGGCCAGTGTGATATATAATCCTCTAGCCTCAAGTGCTTAAGCACAAAGAGGCTTGAAGTCATGGGATGATCAATAGAAGACCAATACAATAAATACTCATACAAAAAATAAGTTAATTACTTAGCATCAACATGATGTAATTTGTGTACTTGTTCAAAAATTGAGTTAATAACTTAATGATTTATAATGAAATGATTCGTGTGTCATTGTCCTAAAATCGAGCTTATCATTTCATAATTGAATTTGTGGAATACTCATTTGAAAACTGACTTAGTATATTTTATATTGTATTTCATATAGTAGTCGTTCTAAAATTGAGTAGATGAGTGATACTTCGTAACCAGATTTGTATAGTACTCGTAATTGAAACTCTTCCATGGACCGAGCTAAGTAACTTTTTAATATAATATGTAGATTTACCTTTTTTTTCGAGTTGATACCAACCATTTTTATGGAGGTTTTTTTGAGTCGACACCAGCCATTTTCATGGAGGGTTTTCAAGTCAATATTGTTCAGTTTAATGAATGTTTTTCTGAGTCAATACCAACCATTTTCATAGAGGTTTTTCTAAGTGGATACCATCCAATTTAATGGAAGTTTTTCTGGATCGATATCAACAATTTTCATTGAAGTTTTTTCGAGTCGGTACCATCCAATTCAATGGAGGTTTTTCTAAGTCGATACCAACCATTTTCATGTTGACGTGCATGTCTCTATCCTTGGCATTTGTTAAAAAAATGAAGCAAACCAAAAATAGAGATAAATACAACATAAAAGTCGATATGGCAAATTATTTAAAATATCATTAAATATCTTTACTCGAACTTAATAAAAAAGGCAACAAATGTCTTAGAAATTTCTAGAGTAATAGACAAAAGATCACATTTACGAATATTAAGGTTCCAATAATACTCAAACTAGGTTATTAATCTTTCACGTAAAACTAAAAAACTCTTTATAACATGAAAAACCTAGCAGAAGAAGATTGACTAATGAAAAAGATAATTGATCAAATAATATCACAAAGTGATGCTAACTTTTATAATTTTTCTAATAATAATATAAAAGTTGAAATATTTAACATTAAATCTTAACCGTGTGTGAGTGCGACACGCTAACGGTATGTAAATACACTTTAATAAAATAACTTCATAAAAAAAAAAAAATCCTCCTAATAATGCTATTGTATTACAAAACTTTAAAATCATAAGCATTGGACCTTGCTCGTTCATATAAATCCTTCTCACTCTCTTGTAATTTGTATATCATAATAATAATAATAATAATAATAATAATAATATTGTTGATGTAAATCCATGATAACAATATTTAATGTGTCGGCCAATCCATCAAGTAGATTAAGACAATCATCGATCCCTATGTAGATCCAAGAAAATATATGCCATCACCTAAAGTATTAGTCTAGAAAACTTTTTTTTTTTTTGAGAAGTCTAGAAAACTAGATACGGTAAACAAAATATATGCATCCACTCGAGTAAAGTAAAAATCACAATATATTAAAAGTTGATAATATTTTTTCTCTTAAAAAAAGTTGCTAATATCTGTTTAAAAGTTTTTTTCTTCCAAGAGAAAATTAAATTGCAATTCGATAGTTAGGAAAAAAACGAATAATGCACGTTAAAAAGTGATTACAAATCAACCATTTGAAGGAAATAAAAAGAAATCGTTAGAAATTAACCATTGAATATTAATTAATTGGATAACATATTTTATTATTCTAGAATCAAGTATTCATTAAATGTGATTTATTATGTAATTTTAAATCTTTTGAAACAATTATTTATTTTTTAAATTTCAACTAAAAGTTTCAACGGCTAAATAAATGCACATTATTGATTTTTATCAGGAGAAATAAATAAATAACTCATTTATTACAGATAATTTCGTAACAAAATATAGATTTGATTATCTTCTCTCAAATTAGAGCCATTCGTTTCTCGTTTACGAGCCTTTGATTTCTCCCTTTTCACAACTCAATATTAATTTCATCATTTATGAGCCTCTAATCATGTAACCGAACAATTTAATTTTAGCCTTAAAAGATTATTGTGAATACTAATTTGTTAACAGTTAAGGAAAAAAATATTCAGAATACAACTCTCACAATAATTAGTTTTAAAATTATTAAATTTTCTCAGTTAAAAGACCATAAACAAATTATTCCTAATATATATATATATAATAGCTACATATAGTTTATAAATCTACTTTAAAAAAAAACAATTTCTAGAAATTTGAAGTTCCACGAACATAGGTCTGCCAACGCAAAATTCAAAGCAAAGAAATTCTATCAGGAGAAAAGAAAAAAAATTGGACAGAAAACAACAATATTATTTCCAAATTGCTCATCTATACAAACCATTGAGTAGAAATTGCTGTAATCAAAACCAAATCGGGACAAAAGGTACGGAATTGATAAATTAGTGACACGAAATTGGCAAAAGGAAACATTTCAGCTTATGTTCAAAATTGGGATTAATATCATATTGATATTATATATGACCATTATTATGAAGGTTCACGATAAGGTTTTATAACTTCATGATAGTACGTGTCTTAGCACAAAGGGGCAATAAGACGTGTAAGGATTAAAAAGAAATATAACAAAAAAGGACAAATAAACTAGCATTACCATTAGCATAACCAATTTTTATCTTCGCAAACAAAACAAGGAATGAACATTAAACCGTAAACTTAGCTGTAAAAATGTCATAAATCGGTTGAATTCTATGTTTGAGGGATTTCACCATCCTTTGTAGACCAAAAGCGCCTTTATCAAATGTCTCAAAATTGATAGGATATGTCTCACTAAATTGTCTTTCACCAAAATAATTGCCTAAGCCCTAAACTAGTAGCACCATTCTGGGTTTGTATTTCGATACCAGCTTATCTCTAAACAAGGATCAAGGGCGTTTGGAAGAGTTTCACCAAATCCTACGGTGGACGTGAAAATATTCATGTAATTAAGTCTAACCTAGGGTTTACAAACCTAACTTAAGGATTCAATTAAAATCATCATAATCTATACTCTTAGCTTTGTCCTTGGGGATTTTATAGACACGAGTCTCCTCCTAAGTTTTGAAATGGTCACGTCTGTCTTTAACTCCCTATTAATTGTTATTAGTTATTACACGTGTCTTATAATGATTTTTGGACGATTATTACAATTCCGAAGGGGATTATAAGCATGGTTTTTCATTATTAGTAAGGAACCGACCGAAAACCAATCAACGAGTACTAAGTTATGTGAGAGAAGTCTTGGGTCAGTCTGCAAACGATTGATATAGTACAAATATAATTTTCATTTCTTATATATTTGTAAAATTATCACATATTGTAACTTATATGTACTTATAAATTTTTTTAAAATAAAGATATTTTTTTTACTAATTATCTCAATTAGGATGCATAAATAAATATTCTTTCCCGTCTTGATAAAAATATATATTTTTATACTTATTAAGAAAATTAGTTAACTTTATTAAATTATGTCATTTTTAATTACAAATAACTTTTTATTTTTTGAACTATCCTTCATTGAAACTTGATACTAAGTATAAATTTTTTTTTGGCCTTATTAAGTTAACATATTTTGAGAATAATTTCATTAAATAAGACTTCATTAGTTGTTTTTTTTAAGAAACAAATAAGATTTGCTTAAAATAAACAGAAAATTGTATTTTTAAGTAGAAACAATTTAGACAATCAAAATGACCCTATATAATGATTTAAATTGGATCTTTTAGAATTTTAAAAATTGATCTTTCTAACATTCTAATCATATTTAAATAAAGCCTTGTTGATTCTTGAAGAACCCGATTTATATCTCGTCATTTCTGGTGGCTACTAATGTGGTTGCTTTATTGGGAGTTGATATTCCCACTACCAATTTTGCAATTCCTACAATCACTTTTTGAAAAATAGGGAGAATAGATAAAAGTGTCTCTCTACACATTTTCCCCACCCCTTCTCCTTCCCTTATCCCCATTCTCCTCAGCACCTTTTCCCCTGCCAGAAAACAATAGAAATCACACTTTAGTTGTGTTATTTTTTGTTTTGAAAAATAAAATTACAAAATGAAATTATGATTGTGTTATATAGTGAAAGTAAAATTACAAAATGGAATGATTCCGTTGTGTTATTTAGGGATGGAATCAAATAATTTAACAAAATCATGGTTCCATTGTTATTTGGGAGTGATAAAAAATGCACAACAGAATTATGTTTCCGTTATGTAATTGAGAGGTGAAAAAATACACAACAAAAATACGATTCCATTATGCACTTGTACAACAAAAATGTATTTCCATTGTGTAATTTTCACCCCCAACTACACAATGAAAACACAATTTCGTTGTATAAATTTTCATGGAGTAATTTTGGAATATGGATAAAATACACCCACATGGGTAGTGTCATTAACAAAAGTAGTAGTACTAATAGCAATACCCTGCTTTATCTGTCTTGTTTTAGTGTTTCTGTTTTTTTGGGCCTTGGCCCAGGTATCCTGCAAAAAACAAAAAATAGAAAAGACAGGAAAATAAACTTTAGGTAGAAAAGCTTGTTTTTTATGTTGGAAATCTTGAAAAACCTTGGTTGATAAAAATATATCTATGATATACTACAAAATTCTACTGAGTCAAGAGTGCTAGCTACTTTCCAATTCCATTATTGAGCCTAAACGATTGGATCCTTAGTCATTCTTCTATTCAAAATATCTACTTTCGTTTACGATGAGTTCATTGACTATTTCAGCCTCATTGTGATGGCTTTTCTTTTTCCTCAAATCAACAGAAGATCCTTCAACGCGTACAAGTATAAGCAACTTCTGATTGATTGGTTAATGATAAATCACTAAAAAATACCTATAAAGACATGACGAGAATGAGAGAACTGCAAGTGTTTGGTTTTTAATTCGCAAGTTAAAAAGAAGAAAAATGGCAAGAGAATCATCATTGACGTTAATAGGATTCTGGGGTAGTCCTTTTGTTCTCAGGATCAAGTGGGCTCTTGAACTAAAAGGGATTCAGTACCAATATGTGGAAGAAGATCTCAGCAACAAGAGTGCTATGCTCCTACAGTATAACCCAGTCTACAAGAAGGTACCGGTTCTTGTGCATGATGGTAAGCCCCTCGCAGAATCACTGGTGATTCTTGAGTATATTGATGAGACCTGGAAGCAAGATCCCTCCCTTCCACATGATCCCTATGAAAAGGCCAAGGCACGATTCTGGTCCAAATTCGTTTGATGAAAAGGTAGTAAGAAATTAGAAGTTAAAACTCAGCATCAGCATGCTATCATGTGCTTTTTTTTTCCTTGGTAACTAACAGTCTAACACTCAACCTTTCTTATTCTCCGTGTGTGCCAGCTGTTATGGCCACCTTTTCCAAAGGAGGGGAGGAACAACAGAAGGCAGCACAAGAAGCTAGAGAGAATCTGAAGACCCTTGAAGGAGGATTAGAGGGGAAGCGCTACTTTGGAGGTGAAAAAATAGGCTTCGCTGATATTGCTATTGCCTGGCTTGGATACTGGATACGAATAGTGGAGGAAATTGTGGGTATAAACCTCATTGATAAAGAGTTGATGGCTAAGCTTGATGCTTGGTTCGATGATTTTCTTGAGCTTCCTGTTATCAAAGAATGCATGCCACCTTGTGATAAATTGCTTAAACACAACAAGGCCTTCCACAAGCTCTTGACATCTTCATCCACTTGAAAGGCTTTGCCCCATCCATATCATGAAATATGTGATGCTTAGTTAATGTTTGATATGCTTGTATGATATATCAATAAAAGTATTGCCATAAATAGACACGTACCTGAGCTCATGGCCAACCTATCATGCTGTAATGTAAATGCTGAAAACTACAAGGAAATTATCGTTTCTTGTAATATTGAAGGGAAGACATTTACTCGCCTGTAAGAGTAGTTTGAAAGATTGCCATTGACCATCTTAATATATTCACACGACCATGTTATATGATGCTCTCTTTATGTTTAAATCAATGAAACATGTTGAAATGATATTTACCAATATGCTGGAACTGATTGATGAATGGATGAAACTTCTGGGTTTGACCACAAAGCTTTTCTGATTCAGATCCCACAAAATCTTTCAGCACCTGTTGATTTGAGCTCCACTTGTTTTAACCTAAACACGTACATACTGATGTAAGAATTGAAATTTTCCTTGAAAAAGCCTACAGGAAAAAAGTAGGAATTACCCCATTAAAAAACCTATAGGAAACAAGTGAGCCAGCCACGCTACTAAGGCATCGGATTTTCGAATTGAGAGAGATATTGAGAGAAATCAAGAATTCTCGCTATTTCTTAGATTTAGTTAATAGCGATCATGTTAAGAAAGCTGCAAGAGTAGTTAATTAGTTAGCCTGCTATAGATTACAGACAGAATGCCCTGAGCCATACTGAAATTACTGATTTATAGCAAACCATATTTCAACGAGTTTTAAAATTAAGGGAATTGAACGTCAATGCAATTATGAAAGAGCTCACTACTTCCTAACTGCTATGGAACAAATATATTTATATAGATATTGGGCAATGTTAAATGTTGGTTTTTATATTTGATTAAAAACTGATCTTAGCCTCTTAGGTACAAAAAAATATAACTTGCTTACTAAAGAGAAGGAATTACCTAAGAATGAAACTGAGTTCCAGGTTACTGCTTCACCTCCAAACACTTCAGCTTGAACACATCTACAAAACAAGAATTATTCTTACTGGAAAACTGCACATCTTGCAATAAGCAATCAGGACAACTTAATGGATTTGATGTTACCTACCCAGTGAAAGCTTTAAGAATGGAAAGTGTCTCGTTATCCATCTCAATTTTATCTTCATCCATCATTTTAAGGATATGGAAAGGTGGTTTGTTGGCAGAAAGGTGCATTCTAAGCAATATTTTATACAATGATAAACTAAAAAGACCAAAATTACGGAGATCTGTAATATACTTGTTTGCATATTTGAGATTCCCATCTTTCTCCAAATACTCTGCAATGGCTAACACAAGTCCATGTGGCGGCCTCCAATGGCAATCTTTCATCATAGCCAAAGCTCTTTTCATGGTAATAATAGCCTCATCCATTTTTTGCCAATTCACATATCCTTCCATGAGAATTTCCAATGTCTTATAGTTTGGACAACCACCCTTCTGCAATGTGTGAAGATGTAATGATTCAGCTTCTTCCATTGATCCATTGCGCGCATATGCACCCAAAAGAACATTAGACACTCTGATATCGTACTTCTGACAATTAGATTCCCATTCTAAGAAGATTCTCTTGGCCTGTACAATGTCCCCAAGCTTCACCAAGCATATCAGTATGCAAATGTAGTTGGCACAACTGATTCTTCCACCAACTGCCTTACTAGCTTCCCATAACCGCAAGACTCCTTCCTTTTCCTTCAAAGAAGCATATAGTGTTATGAGGAAGAAGTAACCAAGACGGTTACAGGTAGATAGTTTCCTTTCAGCATCTTTGAGAACCAGAATGGCCTTCTTAGATTGTCCTGCTTTCTTATAAGCATTGGCTAATGTAGCAAGACTGCTCCATCCCACTTCAACATTCCTATCATTTTGCATTTGTCTGAAAACTGTCTCAACTGCTGCAACCCCATATCCTTCTTCCTCAGTACAAGCATTCATCCAAAGGTTGTAGGACAGAACATTGCAGGGTACTTTATTTCGCTTCATTTGCTGCATAACAAGGGGTACTTTCCTGTACTCACATGTTGCTAGATATAGTTTCATCATCTCATTAAAAGGGTGTGGGCTCAGCACTAGCCCCAGTTCATAGAGCTTCACCATGAAAGTCTCGGCTTTATTAGTGTCCCTAACTCTTATATAGCCACGTAGAAGTGTGAGACAGGCAGCCTTCTTTGCAGCTGAGTCAGGTAGATTCATAAAATATTCTTCAGCTTCCATTAGATCATAATTCTCAATGATTAATTCCAATTTCATAGCATAATCAGCTGGGATCATATGGAAATTCTTCTGGTTTTCTATCCATTTAACTACCTGGGTAAAAGAATAATTAACAAATTAAATTGCTTAACATTTTTAATAAACTTCTCATAAAAACTATAAATTGCATCGCAATGACATGCATGTCAGAGATTGAAAGAACCCATTATCAGCAATTGTATGTAATGCAATGCCTTAAGCAGTCAATCCTTGAAAGTAGGGAAGAGTGGCTGACCCCAAAAACACTAATGGTACGGTGGATTGCAGAGCGGTCACTGCCAAAAATAGATGCCACAATACTACATGCATATTAATGCTAAAAACTATAAAAATACATAAACTTTAAGGCATAACCTTAATTGAACATCCAAAATTTGACTACTCTTCTCTATGACTGTTTAGATTTAAGGAGTGAAACTTTCAATCATCAACTTGTTTGATCCCACAACATTAACATGATAGCACGAATCTTTTTCTAATTTGAATTTCTTGCAACTCTTCCTCCTCCTCCTCATCTTGATGCAACTCACCGATGTATGCATCAGTGTCTTGCATGAGCAATTTCTTAATTTTAGACAAACATTATCCTTACAAGCATTAATTACTTCTCGGGAAAATTGAATACCAAAAGTGGGAGCAAAATTGGCCTCAATCAAAACTAAGTAAATCAGCTTTGAAGCACAAGTTGGAAGAATAATATAGATAGTAGAAGAAAATCGAACCTCGAGGGCGTGGTGGTAGCACTTCGATTTGACGAGGGTTCTGGCGATGCGTCTGAGCTCAGAGTGTGAAACATCGTTGCCTTCGTCCACCCAATTTTTAAGCGCCGGCAATGGACTCTGCTTACGGGATTTGAGTTTTCGCGCGAGCGGCACGTGGAACGCGGAAGCGCGAGAATCTACGGAGCTACACAGAGTTCGTGCACCGAACACAAAACTGATGAAGCAAAATTTGCTGAGTTGATTAGGTTGATAATCAGAAAGCGGAGAGAGAAGACGGGGTTGTGCGTACCGTCTGATTCCGGCGGAAATGAAGCGGTTCGCCATCTCTCGGCAGATGGACGGTGCTGATTAGTTGACGTTGGAATGCGTGGGAGGATGAGTTAACTGGTAAGGGTATACGAGTCCCTACCAGTCCACTTATCCTACTGTGTAAATTTTATTTTTTCAATAAATTTTAAGTAAATTCGGTGACTCTGGAATTTACGAGTTTGTTTGTTCAATGTTCAGTATATTATTTTTGAATAATTTTTTTTTCACTTTTAATAATATTAAATTTTTATTCTTTAATAATATCGGTGAAAATAATTTATCACTATAACATCTATATAGTATTGATAATAACCGATGTGAAATTTATAATTTATAATTTTATTTAATTATATAATTAAAATATTTAATTAATATATTATTTATGATTTATTATTTTGTATTAATTCATACACACGCGTGTTCCAGTTAGGAAACACTCCGGTTTACCGGTTACCTTCGGGTGCACAAGGCAACCATGAGTATAGTGCATTGCTGCACAATGCACTAAATATGAAAAAGGGGATAAATACCTGCTTAGGAAACTGTGTATTTGTTGAAAATTTAGTTCTAATTTTTTTAAAGATTAATTTAATCCATAAATATATAAATATTAGGATAAATTAATTTAACCATTAAATATATGTTATTTTCGTTAACGTTTGAGTGTGTAATACATACACGGTATATCATTGTTGATTTGACATATCTATGTGGGCAGGTGACACTGACGCCCTACATCAAAACGGTATTTTTTGACTAAAATTTCAATGAAAATTAAAATAAATTAATGTTATTTTTTAAGTTTACGTAGGTAACAAGTTTATTCTTCTTCATTTTTATTGAGCAAGGTTGTTATATATTTATCCTTCTTCTTCATTTTTATTGAGCAAGTTTATTGAGCAAGGTCGTCCTTCATCCTTCTTCTCCTTCATCTTTTTTGTTCTCTATAGTGAAGATTATGAATATATTTTACAACAAAAAATAACTTCTCCAAATGTTATGTATACTAAATAAAATTGTAAAATATATTCAGACATTGTGAAATACTACTAAAATTTATAATTTGATAATACTCATGACAAAATAAAACACCAAATATTATGCATAACATCCATAATTATTGCCGATAATATTGTACAACAAAAATTCAAAAAATATAAAAAAATATCAATCAATGTGCGAAAGGTTATTTCCTCAATCTCTCGAGTAGCATTAAGTCCAGAGTTCCACTCTATCCATAATATTATAAAAAGAAACTCACTAATCACTATCCATAAAAAAATTAATAACAAATATTAATCACAATTTAAATATGAATAATTATAAATATATACTAACATTCTCTTCCATTTCCTTTTCATATCATTTACTTTTTATTTGCTTTTTTTTATTATCACATTATTTATTTTCTTTTGATCTCACTTTTTCCTCTATATCGATTTTGAAATTATAATGGATGTTTAACAATTTTATTCATTTGATATTCTAATATCAGTTTTTATAATTTACATTGTTTAATTATTTAAAAATGTCTCACTATTTTGATTATAATCAAAATAGTTCACAAAAATCCTTAACCTTGTTACTTTAAAGACTAGCAATTTTTTTTGGACGATAGTTCACGATATTGCATCATACAGACTCTAGTGCCTTGTCAATAAATAGCATGGCATGTGCCAAAGTGACAAAATAGGTTGGACCCGTTAGGTCAATTCATTTTTTTGGCATGAATTGAAATTTTCAACTCATCAATTCATTTAATTTTCACCGCTAAAAAATAGACTGAGAAAAAAGCAGGACAGTTAACCCATTAACTCCTTTTTTTTTATTAAAAATAATTTAATATTTATTTTGATATTTTATACATATATTTAATAATTTTTAATTAATTTACTTTTTTTTCTAAATAAATTATTATTCAAAATTTAAGATAATACATTTAATTTTTAGCAAGTATTTAATATTTATAAAATATAAAATTAATTAAAATATATTTATTATTTACTTTTTTTAGTATTTTAATTTTGACATACCAACATGTCAATTCAACAAAAATAGAACTAAGTGACAGTTTAAATCCATATATAAAGTGTACGATAGTGGTTGATATGATTTTTATGGGTTGGTGGCGGGATAGAATGAGGTGTACCAACTCATTTTGCTACCCCTAGTAAGGTGACGATGGAGTTGTCACTTTTGTCTAAAACAACTATTATTAAAAAAAACATGGTTAGAATTTATTAAAATTTTTAAAATTAAAAGAGACATTAAATGATAAGTAGAACTTATAAAAAATTATGATTTTTAATAAATTTCAATATAAAAAGTATATTAAAAAATATGTTCGTAACATTTCCAATTATTTACCCATTAACTATATATAAAAACAAACTAGTGATGACATTTACTGGCCTTGGTCTTGACAAGTAGAAGAGAAGATGGAGTGATGAAAAACTTTAACATGGAAATACGAATCATACGATGGTAAGTTAGTCATTTTATTGCAATTTATCACGTGGCAATAACGGACGTAAGGAAATGTATTGGTGCATAAACTTATACTATTTTCATTTTTCCTTGATATTGATTGACACTGCAATTATTGGGCACAGTTGAACTATTTTCAATAGTGAATCTAATACGCGTGCTTTGATTAGGACGTGTCAAAAATTGAATTTAGCCTTCCAATGACAATTTTATTTATATATTAAACTATACAATGTTTTTCACAACCGTGAGAGATAAATTTAAAAAAGAGATATATAATAAAATAAATAATGTAGTGGGAAGTAATAAAAGAAAATATAATTTTAGAAAAAATATTACATAATGAAATACCCTTGTTAAATAAAGTTACCAGATAATTGATAAACTGAGGAATCGACTTTTGATGTCCTGAATAAGTGCAGAGATAGAGACGAACAACAGAATAAACATAAAGAAGAAAACGAGCTGAGAGGTTATAAACTTAGAAAAGGACGATCTTTGTCTTGATTTTTTTTTATTGGCCAATCTTTGCCATCATAAATAAGAGAAATGACAATTTGATATCTTGATTCTCATTAAAAATAATAATTAATTTAAACCTGTTATCCTAACTTTTTTGGTTTCATAACAAAAAATAACGTTTTGGGTCTAATCATCAACTTACATCATTATATTTTATAAGAAAAATTATAACCAATATCTTAATATTCTTAGGATACTGGAAAAAAGAAACTAAAAACAAAAAGATTTTTAATAGAATGCATAAAATTATATTGTTTATTATTTTTTTTTTACTTTTCTATAATTTTTAGAAGATTAAATGTTACTTTCGGTTAATTGATTATATTTTAGTATTGATATATTTTAGTACGTTAAGTTTTCAAATTTTTATTTTAATTATTTATATTTTTAAAAGTTTAATTTTAGTTCACGTCAAATCTATCTTTTAGATATATGTTCTGCCAATTAATTAACCATAGACATGTTTTAGTTAATGGTCATATAATAGATATACTAAGATTAATCAATCAAATAATAGATAATAAATGGGTTGGTTTAAAAATAAATGAATTACTTGTTGTGGAATATTATTTTCACCAACTTAAATCTAACTAAAATAACACGAGTTTTTATACCAGGGTTCTGCAAGTGATAGGTTGTGGTATAATTATGGGAATAATATTATTTAGTGGATGAATATTGTATACGTGTGATAATGAAATACTAACATCTGTTAATAGAAATAAAAAAAAATAAGTAAAACGAAACTTTCAAAAAAGTAAAAGATCAAAATGGAACATTTAAAATGACTAAAATAAAACATTTTAAAACATAAAATGTCAAAATGAATAATTTGGAAAACATCAAAAATTAAAATGAAAATTTTGAAAATATAAAAATCAAAATAAAACTTTTAAAATGTAATATAATAAAATGAAACATCAGTAGTAAAAGATAATGAATAAAAAATAATATTTAGTCTATCCACAATAAATGCTTACTTTTTTTCCCTTAATTAATCTCTTAAGACACTAATTAATCAAATTCATTTTATAATGAGGATGGAGTTTAAGCATCAAATTTTACAAAGTATATATATTTTTTTATACAGCATAACAAAATTTTATGTTTATAAAGAACATAAATTTTTTAAGAAAATGATTTTATTTACATTTTTTTTCAATTAATATTAATAGTTTATAAATCTATCTATTATAGGTTGCGGAATTTTATCATCCACTAGTATAGCTCTGATATCAATTGTTGGAGAGATATTCGAGAAGTACACCTATGGACCACGATCCACCACATAAGAAGAGACGACTCAGATTTATAGCTCTTCTCCTCATTTATATGGTGCTCAACTTTCACTACTTCTATTCGACCTGAGACTTCACCTCACACTTGTAACTCAACATATTATACAATTAAAAATGAAAAGGTTGATGGAATCAAGTAAGCCAGGTTTTATATCTAACAAGTCTTAGTTAAAATTTCACTCGTCCATTAGAGTGAAGTAAATATAAATACTTTTATTTTTTTATCCATAAAAATAAAAAAAAGTATTGAAGAATTTACAAATATAAAAAGTTTTATAAGTATTTTTTGAATCTGAAAACTTTTCTTATTTTAGATTGTGATATTATACTCTCTTCCTAAATTTAGTATTTTAGTATAAGCTTAAATATACATTTAATTTCTGCTAAAAAATTTAAAAATAAATTTGTCCCCTAATATTTTTTCTTACTCCTTAATTAGTTTTTATTTTTTTTCTTCCTAAATTTATTTAGATAACACTTAATACAAGATTATTAATTCCTTTAACTAAGGATATAAATCTAGCACTATTACGATTATGAATGATGTAAGCTCCACGTTGACAATGAAGAAATTTACAGACACAACTTGAATATTTTATTTTATTTTATCAAAAGTAAATAATAAATTGATTGTATTTAAACACGTCAAAGAGGAGCAATTTATCTCACTAAAACATTCATTAAGTTCATGCAATTATATATATATATATATATACACACACACACATAATTCAACACAACAACGATCTATATAGACGTCTGGAATTTTGCCAAATTAAGCCTCGTTTGATAATTCCTTTACCCTCTCATTCTCAAATATGCTTTAGGTTAATTTATAATTAAAAGTACTCAATTTGATTTAAATTTAATATATATAATCAAAAGTAAAGAATTAAAATGTCAATTTTTTTCTTATTCAAATTTCAAACTTTTTTTCTTCACTCCATTTCTCTCGTTCGACACAAAGAGTAAAGGTGCTAATCAATCACTTCTTCTATTTTATAATAATAATTGTTGTCCTAAATCTTTTGGACAAATTCATAAATGAATGAAAATGAATTATCATTTTATAAAAGTAATCTAATCATCATTAATTAATTTATAGTTTTTGCTATTCATCATTAATATTACAATAAGAAGGGTATAAGTGAAAAAAATATCTATATTATTTTGGGACTTAAATTTGTCTTCTTCTTACATAATAATTATTATAATACTGAATGAATGTTTTAAACCAAAAGAGAGACTCTCCTAAATGGACGATGGATCCAAAAGCTTTGGAATTGTCATTTTTCCTTAGAGTGTGTTTGGATGGGGAAATTTAAAATTTTGAGAAATTTTAAATTTTAAGAATTTCAAATACTTAAATTGAATTTTTTTTATTTTAAAATTTTATGTTTGAATATAAAAAATTAAAGTTATGAAGGTTAAAAAAATGAATGAAAAAAGAGAAGATATGATTAGTGTGTTAGTTATACATGTTTCTCTATGTTCACGATTGATAATTGATGTTTAGTTGTTTAAAATTCTGTTTTAAAATTTTAAAATTTTAAATTCTTCACAAAAAAACATCGAAACAATGAATTTTAGATTATAGACATTCAAATTCTCTAATAAATTACTTACTTTCCTCAGTTAAAATTATCAATTCAAACGCACTCTTAATTTATTTGGATAAATAACTTATTTAATTACAATACTATCGACTCTATTATGTGTGGGATTGTGAGTGGACAAATAAAATAAGAAATTAAAAATTATAGAAAGATAATAAACATGATAAGGAATATAATAAATAATGAAAAAAAAAAGTATAAATAAAATCTTATGCCTTACATAAGAATATGTTTATAAATAAACTGTTTATATTTACAACAAAACCTTATGCCTTACATAATTTTAACTATAAATAACGAGTAATATTAATTTGAATTAAATTTTTTATATAATTTTTTAAAATATGAAAAAAAAGAACAATAGCATGAAAAAAGAACAATTTTTTTAGCAAGAACAAAACTAGTTGAAATGAAAATCTAAAGTCGCACAATATACTATGCCATGGACGTTGAACTATGCTAGTTGAGTTATGCTTGCACACAGGATAGGATTCTTATTTGATAATATATAAGTGGCCTGTCACATACATATTTATTGACGAAACAACAACCATACATATATATCCAAGAATCTATCATGCTACCTATGATTTGTTTTGACTTGAACACAAATGTTGTCGCCCATGTATAATGTGGACGAAACGATTCCTATCCTGAACCAGAACCATATATGCATGAAAATGGAATTGCAACTCGGGCATTTTCGACCTGCCCTACCAATTTAAATTTCAAACCCAAATTCAATTACACTAACCACTGCATTGCAAATTTCAAATTGCAATAATCAATCACGAATACTGTTGTGCCAGTTCTGCTTCAGTATCACTGTTCTTCATCTTCATTTTCTTTGAGTGTTTAATCTCCCCATAGAAGTAGGACACCATGCCCCAAAGCGAGAGCAACAGAGAAACCCCTTTTTCGGCTTGAAACTTTTCTTTGTAGAAAATAACCGCCAACACTTCCGTTACGGGTAGCAACACCGCAATCAAAATACCAGAAAACAAAGACGAGGCACAAAATATAACCCCAATCGCCCCCAAGAAAAAAGCCTGCCATAATATTGCACTCCCCACCAAAACAGCATAGTAACTTCCTTCTCCGTGCTCAAATTTTTTGGCTTCCCTCGGAATCACCTACAATAAATTCACAATTCACCACAAAAAATGAATAGTAACAAAATTTAGTCACGAAAATTGTACTTTTTTATTATGCTAATGATGGGAGTTAAAGGGTAAAGTTAAAGTATCATGTCGGATAAAAATGAAAAATTAATATAAAATTTATTTATTGATTTGAGTTTGAAACATATAAATTATTTTAGAGGAAAAACAATAGAAAATAAAAAAAAAAAAGAAATGAGAAGGAGAGAGTAATTGAAGAGAAGGAAGTAGTACCTTAAAGTCATTGTTGATGATCATTCCAAGGAGGCAAAAGAGAGTGGCGGAGAAGCACATAACGAACTGAATCTCCATGACAAGAGAGTAAGTAAGAGGCTGTTTGATTTTTTTGTACACCAACTCCACCAAGGGTAAAATGAATCCATACAATGCCGCAGCGATCACTGTCATCACAAAGCCCATAACATATTCCTTAACGGACTCGCCAGGGGGACGGTCTCCGCTGGTGTGAAGCGCCAAAACGCCGGCGCCGACAGTGAGCAAAACGACGGCGTTTACGGAGTACGCCGTGAACTTCTGCCTCACGAGAAGGAACGCGAAGAACGCGGTGAAGCCGAGTTGCGTTGCGATGATGAGGGCGGAAGTGGAGACCGGAAGCCTCGCCACGCCGTAGGCGTAAAGGTAGTCGTCGAGGCCGGTGAGGATTCCGATGAAGGCGGAGGCGGCGAGGAGAGGGGGCTTCATAGAGATTAATTTCGGTTTGGAGGTTCCGGCGGCGGCGGTGCGGCGGCGACGGAAGTACGATACGGCGAGGGGTAGGAGCATGAGGGGGAAGCCGGCGGTTTCGAGGAAGCTGGAGAGCCAGACGCGGTGGCCGCCGTGAAGGAAGTAGAGACGCATCACGAGGGGCCCACCGGAGGTGCCGATGGTGAGTAAGAGACAGTTTGTTATGAGAAGAAGGCGCTTCATGGTTCTGTCTTTGTCTTCGTTTCTTCCTTCGGCCATGTCTGCTTCAGTTCTGAATTCTGATTCTTCTCCTCTGCTGCTAGCTTGTTGCCAATAATGGACCTTCTAGTCCAACAAAAACATAGGAAACTTAATGGTTATCCATGTCTTTTATGTTATTTATAGTATATATTTTTCGTGGTTTTTAGTAATAAATGTTTGTTTTAATTTTTTTTGGATTTCTTAACAAGTACAGCTACAAAGTACAAACAAGCGAATTGTTTCTTCAATAATAATAATAATAACGGTGATGAAAAGCCAATTAGGTCTCTGTGTTTAGGTAAAATGAAAAATAATTTAATGGGTACCTACAATGTCATTTAACATCCAGGGATACATAGAAAAGAGAGAGAAAAATGTAATATAAATGTATTAAGGTTTATGATATGATATGATGTGAAAAGAAAAATAAAAAATATTAGTGAGATGTTTAAATTTAAGAGGTATTTATATAACACAACTTATGTAAAATTTCTATCCCACATGAGTGCTCAATAATTTGGAGGGAAGTAGACATGTTTACAATAATAGAGTAATTAAAAATGTAAAATGTAGAGATTTAAATAGCATAACTTGTTCATCAAAACTAGTTGAAAGGTGAAAAAATTAATTTATTAAATTATAAGTGTTTGGTAAGATTAATGATTGAAGTAACTGAAAAATGTAAAATAAAAAAATAATGATTTATTTTTAAAAAATAACAATGAATTTAGATAAATATGGAAGAAAATATAAAAAAGTTAGAAGTTAAACTTAGCATTTTAAAATATATTACTTCAAATAACATTTTAAAAAAGATAGAAACGACTAAAAAGAGCTTACAGTTAAACAAATTGTTCAGTTAGTAAAAAAATAATAGAAGCTAACTGAAATGTCTTTCCAAGCATAGTATTAATTTTCCGTGACCTTTCTTGGTTTAACTAATCTTTATATTTCAAATTATAACTTATTGCAATAATTTTTCTTAATAATGATACTATAAAAAGGGTAAATGTTTGGCCATTATATATATATATATATATATATATATATATATATATATATATATATATATATATATATATAGATAGATAGATAGATAAAGAGGAGAAAGATATCAAATTATATCGGTGTAACTTTGATAAATATTACACTATTTTTATAATTTGATATAGAATGTGATTTTTATTGATCCAATGGTTGAATTATATCTACATATTACTAAGAGTATCTCTGTCAAATTTTGTTAAAATTGAATAATAATAATAAGAATGCAATCAAATGATTCATATTTTAGTATATTTTAACATATTTATATTATGTTGATTTTAGTTTATATGAATGAGATAACAAATGATTTTCTATTAATATGAAATTCTTCATATAAGATTTATGTCAAAGGAACTTTCAATCCAAAAAATAAGTTTTAAGAAAATATTATACAACTAAAAGTTATAAAATGATTTAATAGTTATTAAAATTCTATCGATATAATTTGATCTCTTCTTTGTATATATATATATATTCTACTGTGAGAACGAGGAATGTATCCAATGTTGAGCTTGGTGTGCACAACTCTAGTTACAACTTGATATTTGTGATTATATGTATAGTACATATGTATAACTATAAATATATAACTAGAAATTAATGCATATAAACTAATTTATAATATGAATATTATATATATATATATATATATATATAAAAGTATATAACTTAATTCTTTTTTAATCCATCACCAGTGTGAACTTATGTAATTAAATTTTTTTATATACCAAATTATTTTGAAGACTAAACTCAGTTTCATTATATATTTGATTGCACTAAATGATATATCTATTTTGCTTGAGAATTCAATTTTAAGATTTGAATTATTTTTACAAACTTAAAATTAATCTAAATTAATGTTTTTAAATTTTAATTCAAACATATTAATCTTCGTGTTAAATGACTTCATTCCTTGAATTTGCAACCAACTTATTTAAATTACTTAGGGGGTGTTTGGTTTGGTTGTTTTCTGTTTTCATTTTCACTGAAAACAGAAAACGGTGATGAAAATATGTTTGGTTGGATTTCTGAAAACATTTTCAATGAAAATGAAAATAGGAAACAACCAGAAAATAAAAATAATAAATTCTAATTTTCAGTTGAGAACAGAAACTTCATTTCGGGTAAAATGAAATTGCGGTGGCAATGATTGTAATTTTAAGTAAATCTAAAAATACAAAAAGACAAGAAGTATATCTATCATAAATTTTCACTATTTTTATTTCATGAAAATAGAAAACAAGAAGTCAAACCAAACATGTTTTCAGAATTCTAATATTTTGAAAATGAAAACAGTTTTCCGAAAAATCAAAACAGAAAATGAAAATGCAAACCAAACACACCCTTATATTTTTTCCTAAAAAAATAACATACTAATTTAATATTCTTTGAATGTGTCAAGCATACTAATTTAAAATTACATATAAATTTTAATTAACAACTAAATTTAACCGTCAAATATTCTAAGAAAATAAATCATGAATATGTTAAGAATTACTCTTTTAAACTAATTTAATTCCTTATATATGCAAGTAAATCCACTTGTTTAAGTTAGTACCCATAACCCCAGTAACCCCAATTAAAATTGACTTCTTTCTTTACTTAGCCTTGGGGCTAAACGTGCCGACCCACATCCTAAAAAGAAACAGAAAAACAAATTTGAAAAACTGAAATTGTAACCCATTTTTGAAACCTTTTTCGATCTTACACGTAAATTGGACAGGATGCATAGATTGTCTAGCAATTCAAGGATCACCAACTGAGCAATAAACTCGATACCATCAGATGTAAATCTAATGACACATAAGCAGAGGATCCTAACACACTAAAAATACCCTTAACCATAACATGCCAATCACAATGGACGAAAGGCTTTTTTTGGTGGACGACACCGATAGTTTTCTTTTTGGAACGTAGGGTGGTGGACAGTTACCGTTCAAAATAAATAAATATGTAAAAAATTTCCTTTGTTTCCTCGTGGCAGACAAAGACACAATACATTGATACAATGCAATTATTTTTTCCTGTTCCGTCCGATTTTCTCTGCAGGCAGTTTGGCAGCTCTAACTTGCAGGTGGTCTGGATTTTTGGTATGCTAGTTGACAGATCACTACAAGAGCTAGGATATTTTCTAATTGAAAATCAAATACTAATATATTGAAAGGTATTGAAATTTATTTAAGTTGATTTAATTATCTTTATAGATGTTTTCTCATATTCATTCAATAAATTTGAAGAGATTGATCTGCTCACTACATACTTCAGGAACGACTATGGTGATGATTTACCAACCATATCACATTATAATAGTTAATAAATGGAGGCTATGGCAAAGTAACAGTACGGAATTTTTGAAGTAAAACATATATCGTAGTATTTGTTGGGATTTACGATTATTTGTAGTAGATCTGTAGATGATGAGAGTTTATGCATGGATTTGGTCCATTTATTAACTTAAAGCCAAAGATCGAGTGTAAACGTAAATTTAGAGACACGTACTCTTCGAAGTTCGAATGATCAGCTCAAAGTTCTCTTACTTCTTCAGCTAGATTTTGTTTAATTTATAGATATTGTGATCTGTACTTTTACTTCCTAATTACTATGTAATATGTATAACACTTTGAATTTGTTAGTTTCAGAATATATACTAGACTAGATTTGAGTGAATGTTAATAAGTGCTAAAAAAGAACTCATGGTTCTTTTTTGTATTCAAAATTAGGTTTTAACAGAGCACATACTCATATTTTTCTAATAACCCATGATTCATATTTCACAATCCAATTTTTATGTTTTCTACTTTTAACAACACACACAGTTTATTTGGCACATAGTTATTTTCAACTCTTTATTTGACAACACATTTTTTTTAAACAATAAAACTGAAACTCACAATAGTACTACAACAACATACTTCACTTTACATTTGGATGTGTGTTGTTATTAATGTCCTTGAAACAAAAATCAGGCAAGATTCCTCCCCCAAATTAGGGGCAAATTTGTCTTAACCCATAAGTGCTCTCCTACAACCTAAGGATAGGATAGTTATTTGATATTAGTTCCATTCGGCTCGGGATTTAATGACAATTTATTCACATTAGGCTCAATAAGCTTATTGAGTCTAATGTGAATAAATTGTCATTAACGAATGACAGGGTAACTATTTGCCTAAGTGACTGAAAAAATTTAATGCAAACAAGACCTTGATCATTTCCACATTCTATATGTACTTAATTAGTCTAAGAATCATGCAAAACCAGGAAGTTAAAGACAGTTGTTCTCTCACAATTAAAGGTTCGCACAACTGACTGGACATTTATGAAGTACTTAGCTTACCATACCATGATTTCCGTTCAGACATGCTAACCTATTCACTCCTATGCTTTCAATTCATACTTCATCACTCACAATGACGCCTGCTCACATAAGAATCATAATTTTCACAATCATCTTATCAGTACACACTATATCTCATTCATCGATTCATTCAGAACAAGTTGCAACCAATCATTAATTACCTAAATCTCTATCATGCATTATTATTAAATGATGGAATTTAAACTACTAGAATTAACTGCTAAAATTAAACTGCTGAAAATAAAGAAAAAGAAAGAAAAGAAAAAAAAAAAGAAAAATCCTAATCAAAATGGGTCTCAATCCTGTGTGGGCCATGGATCCTAAGCTCTATGAGCATCAGTGATATCCACAACATAATCATCATTAGCTCCGACATCTATGACATCATCATCAGCATTGCCAGAGGTGTCATCCCCCTAACAGAAGGAAGTTGGACTCTTGGCCAAGCAACCTGGGCTAGGAATGTCTCTGGTGCCATCACCGGTTGCTGGAGGGAGAGATGGTGGAGGCTTTGCATCAGTATTGGTCATGGTGGAGGCTCTGTAGCATGAGGAAGAGTTGCTTCGGCTGAGTAGAAGAGGAAGAAGGCTTGTCGTCTGTAGAAGAAGTGGCTGGAGGAGGGATCACTGGAGGTGGCACTAGTGGAACGTCTGGAGTGGTTTGGGCCTTGACTTGCCTTGGCCCAGGGAAGACATTGGAAGGGTTTGATGGATTCACGATTGTTTTGGCTTCATCTTTTTCTAGAAGCACATTCTTCAGGTGTTGCCTTGCAAGGTCAGCTTCTTGCTCAACTGCCTCCACCTTGAAGCAAGTCTTGGGATACTTTAATGCCTCAAACATGTTGAAGGTGACTTTCTGGTCCTCCACACTCATCTCCAAGTTGGCATTCCCCATGTCCACAACACACTTTTTAGTCAACATGAATGACCAACCCAGAATCAAGGGAATCTTAGCATCTTCTTCAATGTCCATGATTACAAAGTCCATAGGAAAGGTGAAGTGGTGGACTTTGACCAGGACGTCTTCAACTACCCCGAACGGTCTTGTGATGGAACAATATGCTAGCTGGAGTGTCATCCTCGTAGAAGCCATCTTTAGATTTTTTATTCTTCGGCACATGGATAGGGACATCAAGTTGATGCTTGCTCCTAAGTCAATGAAAGCTTTACCCACTGGTACATCCCCAATAGAGTATGAAATGGTTACATTTCCTGGATCTTTGAATTTTTGTGGCAAAATCCTCTGGATCACAATACTACAATTTCCTTCCACCACGATGCTCTCATCGTTGATATATTTCCCTTTCTTTGTAAGGAGGTCCTTCAAAAATTTGGTATACAAAGGCATATGTTGTAAGGCCTCTCTAAAGGGAATGGTGATCTCCAGCTTATCGAAGATGTCAAGAAAACGAGCAAAATATAACTCCTTGTCTTTCTTGGATGACACTAAGGGATATGGAACTTTCTTCGCTGGGACTGATGATATCTCCTTTTTAGCCTCCCGAGCTAAATAACTCTTGGTCTTAATGATTAAGACCTTATCACTACTCTCCTTATTCTCATTTTTTTTCTTTTTCAACATCTTTTCTCTTTTTCTCCTTTCATTCCTCATCACTCACATCCTCCAATTCTCCTTCAATTCTCTTTTCCTTCTCAGCACTTTCCCTCCTAGTGAAAATTACCTTGCACTCCTCATTGGGATTCTTCTCCGTGTTGGCCATAAAACTACCCTTGGATGTTTAAGCTAATTGCTTAGCTAATTGGCTCACTTGTACCTCTAGATTCCTGATGGCAGACTCGGTGCTCTTGTGATTTGACAAAGAAACCTGCATAAATTGATTCAAGGTGTCTTCTAGCTTGGTGGTTTTCTCATACAAATCAAGTTCTTTATTGAGAGACTTATTAGATGGTACTCCTTGATTTTTGTTGAAGTTATTCACGGGGTGGGATCTCCAACCTTGGCCTTGATTTTGAGGGAAATTTCCCCCTGATTATATCCTGGAGGTCCTCCTTGATAGAATCCTTAATGGTTCAAACTGGCCATGCAGTTGACTTCTTTGAATGTATCATCTTGTGCCATGCACATGCCAGACTCATGGGCCCATCATAGATGTTGCCTCCCCCAATGTGCATGACTGGAGATGGAGAAGGATGCACTGCATGTAGCTGTTAAGGGAGCTTACTCAGAGTTGTTGTGAGGGTCTCTAAATCTTGGCTAAGAGCTTGTTTTGAGCTAACATAGCATCTTGAGAAGTGATCTTGAGAAGACTCTTCTTTGTGGATGCATAGGATCAATCATGGATGTTTCACTTAGTGATTCATTAGGGAATTGATGGAAGGATGAGATTTCCACCTTTCCCTCAACGGTCTTGGACTATGGAAAGTACTTCTTTAGGAATTTCGCCACCACCTCTTCACATGTCCATAAGCTATTCCTCTTGAATGAGTGAAGCCATCTCTTTGCTTCACCGACCAAGGAGAAAAAGAATAAGTTAAGGTGGATGGCGTCTTTTGGAACTCCTGTGATCTTTACCATGTTGCAGGTCTCAATGTATGTGGACGAGTGTGCATACGGATCTTCATTCAGTAGGCCATGGAATAGATTCCCTTGGATCAGTTGGATGAGGGAATTGAATGTGGGTATGTAATGTTGGCCGCTTGAACTTCTGGTCTAACTATGCTGGTGAAGTAATGAGGGGCAGCAGTACTAGAGTAATCCTCTAGTGTTATTCTTTGTGGACGGTCTTCTGTCATGATGCGTTGCTCAAAGTTAGGATGTGGAATGATTCAGATGATGAAGGTCCTCTCTCTCCTTGATTAGTCTGCACCCTTTGTTGTTCTATCCTTCTTCTTGCAATGTTGTTCCTTCTGCAGGTTGCTTTAATTTCTAGATCCAAAGGAACAAGATTGTTTTCTTGTATACACAAAAGAATAACTACCGTGCATGTTATCACAAAATAAAAATTTAAAACTAAAATTAAATTATTTTTTAGAAAAAATAAATCAAAATTAAAAATAAAAAGTTAAAAGATAAGAATTTAAATAAAGAATTAAAGAATAAAGAAAGATTGCTTCAAATTGGGATATGTAACAAGCAAGTACGAAGGACAAAGTCCCCGGCAACGACGCCAAAAACTTGTTAACTCGTTGACAAGTGTACCAGTTTGTCATAAGTAGTAAAGTTAAAACGGAAGTTCGAGTGTCGAATCTACAGAGACTTCGTTTATACTTTAGTTGATGTATAACCAATTTGTAAGCAATAGTTAAATAATTGCAATAGAAAGAAGAAAGAAAGAATTGGAAAATAAAAGGAAAGAAAAATAAACAAGATTAATGATGGCGGTGGCTGGCAACAAAGGACAAAACGGAACATTCAAACCTAGAACTCAAGAGGAAGTTTGTAAGAGGATGAGAGATAAGATTCCTGAAATTACTATAAATGTCAGGTAAGTTGTTAACAATATGAAAAGGTGGTCAATAAAGCTTAATGATGTTGTTGACATGATGAATACCAGTGGGTTTGGATGGGATGACACAAGAAAGTGTGTCATTAGTGACAATAGTCAAGTCTTATATGAGTATTTGGAGGTATTTAAGATGAACTTTGTAGAATGTATTCATTTCTTATCAATATTTTTATTCATTTGGTAAGCTTTTGTTTTTGTTTTCCTTGCAGAAACATCCTAAAGTTGGCAACCATGTTAATAAAAGAGTTTGAGAAGTTACAAGGTATTTTTGGTAAAGATCGTGCAAATGGTCGTGGGGCCGAGCGTTGTGAAGATGCAATGGAAAATCAAATTGGTGAGAACCAAGTTAGTGATGATGATGAGTGGCTACACCAACATGATAATTCACCTTCTTTTATTGGAAATACTTTTGTTGGACCACCTTCTAAATGACCACGCCTTGCTCAATTAGCCACTAGATTTATTGAAAGTTTCAATAGTAAATGGATATGGTAACAAATGATTTTGCAAAAGTTGTAGCCAAACTTTCAGATCCTTCAAAGTCGAATCCTTCAAAAAGAGACTTGGTTGAAGAGGTTAAGAAATTAGGATTAACTAAAGAAGAGGAAATTAACTTAGTTATAAAGTTTGCTCATAACCAACAATATGAAAAGTTCTTTTGGGAGTTTGAAGGCTCCCAAAGAATGTCTTTTGTGAGGAAGGTTATGAGGATATGACAATGGATGAAATTTTGATGGTTTGAACATCAATGATATTTAGATGGATTACTTGACAAGATACATTCATAATTTATGTGTTAATTAGGAGTTTATTTTGAATGTTATCAACAATAGACTTGTTTTTGGTTTATGAGTTTATCAAGTTTATATTTTGGACATTATCAATAATATACTCTTGTTTATGGTTTATGAGTTTATCAAGCTTGAATCAAGAAAGCTTGCTCTTCACTTCAATATTTAATAATTAAGAAAGCTTGAATTTACATATTACCAAAAATCATCTTAATAAGATTTTATATTTTTAATAAAATTGTATGATTATGAAATATTTGTAGTTATAACATATGATAAATTATTATTAGTTTACTTAAGCATTTTGTTAATTTATTTTGAATTGTTTTTTAATTTATAATATGATACTTATATGATATAGTAAAAAAATATCAACATAATTAATAAATTGTAAATTTTTTTATAACAATATGTCTAAAATAATAATAAATTATAAATATTAATAAAACATGATAATAAATTTTATGTTAAATAATAAAGTAATTTTAAAATTTTCAAAATTTTCAAAATTTCATTCTGTATCTTTTCCTAGTGCAAACCAAACATTACACGGTACAAAGAATATTATAGTAAAATTTATATTATTTTGTCCGATACATAAATATATCAAACAAGATACAACACAAAATTACTTATATTGTGCATCGACCACCAAACAATATACAATACAAAAAGTTGTCATGCGACTCAACCACTTGTCCAGTATCGTTCTGTTTGTCCTGTCTTTTTAGCAAATCAAACGCAATCTTATTTATATATCAAATTTTATTTTATTAATTCAATATATACTATGGAAGTGCTTTGCTCTACTTTGAATTGTATGATGTTTTTTCCTATGGAATTACTTGCATTTAATCCCAAATTTCTAGCATTGACCGGAAATGATAAGAATGAAGGATATATATGTTTGTAGCAAATAGGGGTGAAGACAATGATAAGAACGAAGAACAAACAAGCTAAGAGTGCATCAAGCTCATTCACCTTTGGAATTGGAAGCATCAACAAAACCAATATTGGAATATTAAAGATCACAAAGAGGGTGGAAAACAACAAGGATGAAAGGTTTGAGAAGAAGGTGCAGTAAGAAAATCCCAAGAATCTAATTGACATAGGTAACTTTAGGCAAATGTGCACAAAAGTTGCACGGTGCAATAACACTAGGCAAACACATGAAATCTACAAGTCCTTTAATGGCAAGCCCACCATTGTATTCTATCGCAAGGGTAAGAAGCGTGAAATCTAGGAGGTTTCATCCAGGGTGGCTCTCTCAAAGAAATGTAAGGTACTTGATGATATTAAAGGTCCTTGAAAATGTGCAAAATCTCACTATTATATACAATCACTATGATGTTGTTGTGTGTAGGATCCTTACTTAATGTATGCATTCAAGAATGAAAAATAAGTTAATTGCATCTGATGGGTAATCAACGAAAGCAAAAAGCTACATTTATTTCAAATTGAAGTTAAACTTTTGGGATGTTCAGCTTAACATGTGTTCATGCCATCACACTTGATAAATACAAGGGTCTTTGCCACAATTTTCCATCACATACCTTCCAACTTGTAGGGGTTGACAAAGATGTGGGAATTCCTTTGGTACAAGTTTCATCCACCATGTTTTATGTTAAGAAATATAACAAGTTTACTTTGATGTGGCTATTACTTTTTTTATCCCTGTAGATATTAATGCTTTTTAAATGATGTTGTGTAAATAACATCGATGAACATAGGGTTAGTGATTTGAGAGGACAAAAGCGGTGAAACACGACAATGTTTGGCGAATAAAATGTATGAGTCGGTGTTGGGGGTTCGATTGTAGGCTTTATTACATCATTGTGCTTTCGATTTGGAATATGGTATTGTCGTTCGAAGAGGCAATCGCGTTGAACTGTTGGTTTTTTCTCTCCCTAAATTTGGTATCATGATTCACATTATAATCCCTAGTAAGTGTCATGCGTCTGAAGCGAATTTGTTTGTTGGAGATTCAAAAGTTATTGGTATCAAATGGTAAGTCATTAAATGATTTTGAAACCATGTCAATTCCTCAACATTCCGAGTTCAATGAATTTGGAAATATTCTTCTTTTTAATGAACTCAATTATGATGTTGGTGAGATGGATGAGTTATTTAACCAACATGTTGTAATGCTTAACGAAGATAAAAAAATGTGTATGATCAGATTATTGAAGCATGTTTGGGTGGCTCTGGTGGATTTTTCTTTGTTTATGGTCATGGCGGTACTGATAAGATGTTTCTATGGAAAACCTTATCGTATAAGTTCCATTCATAAAGGAAGGTTGTTTTAAATGTTTTTTCAAGTGGTATCGCTTCGTTGTTGCTTCCTGGTGGTAAAACAGCTCATTCTCAATTTGCTCAATTTGCAATTCCATTGAACTTGAGTGAGGATTCATGTTGTAGTATTAAACAGGGAAGTTTAAAGGCAGAACTATTGCAACATACATCATTGATTATATAGTGTTTTTGAAGCTCTTGATAGAACGTTGAAAGATTTGATGTGTTTTACAATAAAAAATAGCAATGAAAAACGGTTTGGCGGCAAATTTATAGTGCTTGGTGGTGTTTTAGACAAATTTTTCCCATTGTTCCAAATGCTAGTAGAGCTGAAATTGTAAGAGCCACAATCAATTCTTCTACGTTATGGCAATACTGCAAGGTTTTGAGGTTGACAAAGAATATGTAATTGCAATTGGGAAGTAGCTCAATGCTTAATAGTGACACCATTCAATTTGCAAAATGGATTTTGGATCTTGGCGATGGTAAGTTAGGTAGCTACAATGAAGTATTTAATATAATATATTTTCAGCGTATACATGTACGACTAAAATATGATTAAACTTTTAAATGTTTTACATTACCCAGACAACGTCGGCTATGGATACCAGTTGTCAACAAAAGGGATTTTTTACTTTTCTCCCTCAAAATATCACTAAAGCACCGCATTATTGTTGTCCAGTAATCGACAACCTGCGAAGCGAAGCAAAACACATGGGAAATATTCTGAATGAAGGAGAGCATGAGCATCCTCTGATAAAGTCAAAGCTGCCACCACAACCACACGGATCCAACAATCACTCTCTCTTCCAACGATCATGTTCCGAATCCAAGAAGCTATGGCACATCGCTGCCCCCTCCATCTTCACCCGCCTCGCCATGTTCTCCATCACCGTCGTCACCCAGTCCTTAGCCGGCCACCTCGGCGATCTCGACCTCGCCGCCATTTCCATCGCCTGCACCGTCCTCATCTCCATCACCTTCGGTTTCTTGGTAACACTTTCCACTTACCACTTTTCATTCACTATTTCCCACTTTTCATTCACCGCATTATTGTTGTTAGTCGTTAGTTAGTTAATTTTTGTTAACGAACTTATTCCTTTTTTAGTTGGGTATGGCGAGTGCGCTTGAGACACTATGCGGGCAGGCGTACGGCGCCGGACAACAGCGCATATTGGGCGTTTATTTGCAACGCTCGTGGGTTGTTCTGTTCCTGTCTTCCATTCTGTTGTTGCCGGTGTTCATTTTTGCGACGCCGGTGTTGAAGCTAATAGGGCAGCCCGTCGCGGTGGCGGAGCAGGCGGGGCTGGTGGCGGTTTGGTTGATCCCATTGCACCTGAGCTTCCCGTTCCAGTTCACTTTGCAGCGGTTCCTGCAGTGCCAGTTGAAGACCGGCATCATTGCTTGGGTTTCAGGGGTGGCTCTTGCGGTTCACGTGTTAGTGAGTTGGGTTTTTGTTTATAGGATGAGAATTGGGATTGTTGGCACTGCTCTTTCCATTGGTTTCTCGTGGTGGCTCTCTGTTTTGGGAATGCTCGGGTATACACTCTTTGGTGGTTGCCCTCGCTCGTGGACTGGTTTTTCTGTTGAAGCTTTTGTTGGCCTTTGGGAATTCTTCAAACTTTCTTTGGCTTCTGGGGTCATGCTTGCGTTAGTCTTCTTTCTATCTTGCACTGTAGTATTGTTTGGATAAACTTGTCCACGAGTACTAGGAAAAGAAAAGATAAAATGAAATGAATTATTTTTTTTGTTCAAGTTAAAATTAACTTGTGCAGTTCAACTCTTATAGAAGCTCTCTTATTTAACTTTCAAAAACTAAGCTGAATGCCTTTTATTTTCTTATCTAAATGTTCATTAAGAAAAATGTGTAAAATGGATCTTGCTAAGGAGTTGGGACTTTTAATTTGATATTATGTGTAATTAAGGTTTGCATTAAAGGATTATGCAGATTATGGAGGTAAATCCGCAATTTTATTTTGAGAACAATACAAACACCTAGAGAACTATGTATAAGATTTGTCCCTTACTTAGTTCTTAACTTTGAGATTGATGCGATTCTTAGTGTGTTAATGTGGCATTGCAGGTTAGAGAATTTCTATTACAGACTGTTGCTTATAGTTTCTGGATATATGCATAACACTGAGATTGCAATTGATGCTCTTTCCGTTTGGTAAATTTGTGCTGTGTTGGTTTTTTTCTTTCTAATTTAGTTGTATCTTGGTTTATTGGGTTTTTGCTGAATTAAAGTCTTACCTGGCATGGCAGTGTGACTATTTATGGTTGGGAGTCCATGATACCACTAGCATTTTTGGGCGCAACCGGGTATGTCACTGGTTGTAAGTCTCTCTTTCTTTCTCTCCCACTATGTGGTATTATAGATTTGTTGTTTAACTATTGACAAGTTGTTTAGCTTGGGGGTGTGGTGAGGTTGAGAATTCTGTGGTGTACTACTCAAATGGAGTCAATGTTCAGAACTGCTGTGAATCACAAGAAAATGCAGTTGGAGATAATTGTATGTATCTGTGGTGGTGTGAGGGAACAAGGAGCGAGTTTTGTGGTAGTTGAATCATTGGACACAGTTTATATTTTGTCTACTCTGCTATTTCTCTCTACTTAGTTGCTGACATGCTTTTGTCAAATGATGGTGATAGTTGTTACAAACTAATGAGGCGATTCATGAGATATTGATTTATCATTTAATTTGGTGTGAATTTTCCAGAGTGGCATTGTTTTCCTTCCCCTAAATTTTATGCAAGACCTATCATATTTAATGATTAATTCTGCTTGCTGTAAACCTGTGATTAAGTCTCCAAAAAGTAAGAATTACTCCAAAACATTCAGTCAGTTTGTCAACTCGAGTATATAATTTGCAGTAGTCTTGCAACAACACTTGCATTAGTTGTTCCCTTGGAGTTTATCGTTATATCAACATACACCTTTTATTGAAAAACTGAATCATTTCCATGTTTGAGAAGTTACATAGGTCACTTGATTTAGCCTCTAGAAAAGTAAGGAAGCTGATACTGAAGGTCGAGAACCACAGATTGACAGAAATCTACCTTCTTTCCTATTAGTTCATATGGAACTTCTAAAAATCTACTGATTTTATTGGAGACATTGGTCAAGGTCAAGGGAAACTGTAAAACTATGTGCTGTTATTCTCTGATGCAACATCAGCCAGTCTTGGACCTCTTGGTAGTGCTTGTATTACAAGGCCTGTAGATACATGTAGATGTAGCTTCATAACAGCCAAACTGTGTCTGAAAGTCTGCAAATAATCTCAAACATATTTCTTTATAGTAAAAAACTAATCTGTTTGATGTAAAGAACTGTGTCTCAGTACAAAACCAACTAATTTTTCCTCCCTTATAATCATCTAACTTCCTTCAACTCAGGGTGCGTGTAGCAAATGAGCTTGGTGCAGGCAATGCAAAAGGTGCAAGATTTGCAACTGTGGTTTCTGTGGTAACTACTTTATTTGTGGGATTTATATTTTGGTTGGTAATTGTGTCCTTCAACAAGAATCTTGCCTTGATCTTTACATCGAGCTCTTCCGTTATCCAAATGGTCAATGAGCTGGCAATGTTGTTAGCTTTTACTGTTCTTCTTAATTGCATTCAACCAGTTCTTTCAGGTGAGTATCTAATAATACACTTTAGAAGCACTCAACTCAAATTTCAATTTCTGAGGTTGTCCTTAGTGCTGGTATCTGTTGGTCTTCAGGGGTGGCAGTTGGGTCTGGTCGTCAAGCAGTAGTGGCTTATATAAACATTGGCAGTTACTACTTGATTGGAATACCTCTTGGGGTTCTCCTCGGCTGGTTGCTTCCTTCGGGTATTGTAAGTGTACCTATCCTATAATGATGCAGACACAACTTAAATATTCCAATCCACTCTTACATAAGTTACAATTAAAGGTATGTTTGGATAAACTTTTTCACAAACACTTATAGAAAAAGAAAATAAGATGGTAAAATGAATTTAGCCTTTCCCATAAGCTAACACTAACTTATGCATCATAGTTTTTTAAGTTAAATGAAGGACTTCTATAAAAGTTAAGTATGATAAGTTGATTTTAGTTTATGGGAGAAGCTTAATTTATTTTATCTTATTTTTTTCTCCTATAAGTATCTGTAGAAAAGTTTACCTAAAGAAAGCCTAATTTTACGTGATCATATGCCAATTATGGACCAGCTAATGTAAATTAGGCTAACCTTGCCATGTAAATGTGAACTGTTCAGAGTGCTCAATTGTGAAGGCAATACTTTATGCAGTGATGGTTTATTTATTTTACATGCAGGGTATGTGGACTGGAATGATGAGTGGAACAGTGGTTCAAACATTGATCTTGGCTATTATTACGATGAGATATGATTGGGAAAAAGAGGTATGCTTTACAAAGCGTAGCGTTTTGGCACGGAATGGAACGGTTTTGGTTTCATTTTCATCCAATAAAATTAAATTATATAATGCACTCGGTTTAGTTCTTTTCTTTACTTAAAAAATAAACTGTCTATTACCTGTCCATTAAATAGCTAATTTGAAGTCAAATAGATTGTTTTCGTTTCTCTGATAAGTGATTGCAGAAACTTGTAACAGCCATCTGGTTACTTCGTTCGTAGGTACAGAAAGCCCAAATTCTTGTTGAAGAGGAAGCAACATTCAACGACCAATAACAACGGTGAAATTTGTATTTAATGATTAAGGTAATTTTATTCTTTGCTGCCTAAAAAAGACCACATCAATCACAGAATTGTGGTGCTTTACCATTAAATTTTTTGATCCGTCGAAGCATGTATTTTTAACGGCTAAAACAGGATGTATATTTCACTAAGCAACTTACTACTCTTAAAGTTTGTTTTTTTTTTTTTTTGGTGAATACTCTTAAAGTTAGTTTTCTAACACAGGAAGCAACGGGAGCTTGTAAAAGACGCAGTTGCTCAAATAAAACTCCGCGTCTACTATACTGGTGTGTTTCGGAATGGGTTTGAAAGAGGAACTTATAGATAATGTGGAAAAAGATATGATGGATTCATAAGCTTGTGAAGTATGTGAAATTGGATGAGTCGTCTTCAATCACTGATAATAGTGAAGTTGACGCTGAACAGAGGGACAATCTATGTATAGAGTGATGATGATGAGGGGAAAAGATTAGGATGCCTTTTCTCATGTTTTTATGTCGTGTTTTTTGCTTGGAACTGGATTGTCTTCATTTATTGCTATAGAGACCAGTAGAAGAGATACGCACATAGGTTTTGTGAAATGTGTTTATGTCTCTCCTACTAGACCATGCCATAATGGAGAGGAAGTTAACTCTCTTTGGTCGAATGTGTTTCAACACACATTTTGGGAAGAGATAAAAGGAGTAATAGGTTGGGTCTCACAGATAAAGTATTTAGCTTATCCTAATGAGATGAATTGAGTTATGTACTCCAATCCGCATAATTCAATTTACACAATCCACTAATCCAATTGGTTAAATGACAGGTTTGGTTGGACGGACCAGTCCCCTTCAATTAAGTTAAATTTTTATTAAGCAGGTTTGGAACTTAGATTTGCTAGTCTTGTAACATTTTTTTATTATATTTAATAATAAAATTTAGAAAATTAAGACAAATAGAATAATTAAAAATTATGTGATATTTTTCTTTTTTATTTATGTTTCATTAAAAAAAATTAGGAAAAAATTAAGACAATTGAAATGATTAAAATTTTTATAATTTTTCAAAATTATATTTGATTATAAAGTTTGGGAAAAATTTAAGACAAGTTAAATAATTAAAAATTTATCATATTTTCATTTTCTAATTATATTTATAACATTTTTATTACATACTTTTTTTTCTTAAAAAAAATGGTTCTGCCCCTCCTACTCAGTACTAAACACACCATCTGCCTAATGAGAGACTGAGAGGATTAGAGACTATCTATTACATCGTTTTCACGCAGTTTGTATTGTGTTAGGTCAGAAAAAAAATTTACACCTTTTAACACTTTCATGTTAGGTCAGAAAGGATTTTAGTAAAATGACAATAAATTTTGGCAAAGCATACCTGACATATATAGTGACAATATTGAGTATCTTTTCAGAAAATTATTTGAAGGGTGCTGCCTGCTGAGCTACATCTGACTTACATCTGAATCGTCATCTTCATATGTTAACTTTGATCCATGTCAATGTTTTCGGCTTTGTGTTGCATTTTCGTTTAAGCTTGCACGTACTTCCTTTAAAGTTTAAACAACACACAAATAAAAATAAAATTAAATATCATTATTGTACATATGTGCGATCATATTTGCACTAATTCATTCGATCTTATCTGAACTTTATAGTTATACATGATTGAGCGAAAATAATACTGTGATGGATGATCTCGTGAAATATAAAACAAAATGTATTGGAGTGTATTTAATAAGTTATTTTAATTAATCTATAATTTTATTTTACTACTAAAACATATGAGAGGAAAATAAATTTATTCCAGTAAATTATAGTATTTTCTTGACTTTACTTGAAATGATATTTAAACTTATATCTTATTATTGTTTTCTTTTATTTCTATTGTTAGTTTGAAAAAATATTTTTATTATTTTATTTAATACAACTATTACAATATTTACTGTAATGAAATTTATTACTAAATATTGTAATAATTATTTAATTAATAATCTTGTTATTTTATATTTTAATGAAAATATTAATTTTAAAAATGATCAAACTTTAAAATAACTAAAAAAATCAAAATTATAATTACTTAGAAGTACTTATTATTTTTGAAATAAAAATTTATATAAATACATCTTTCTTAGTTCTTAGTTAGTTGAGTCACTTATTTTATCAAATATCTTTAATTAATAAATTAATTTATCGACTCTCAACAAACTAATAATTTTTAAACTTTCAACTAGTTAATATCTAATTATAATTATAAAATCAATAAAAATTGTAAAATTTATGATCAAAATGATATAATCTACTCATATATTTAAATTATTAATTTGAAGAGTGCGACTTTGACTCTTCTACCTTTTCAATTAGACATTGAAACTATTATATTTGCACTTCACGCGCCAATATGCAATGAGGCTAAAAAATCTTTCTCGATCATATCAAATTATTCTCCGTTGTTTTATATACTTAGGGAGCGATTATTTTACTGAATTTTTGGAATCTTAGGTATTTCAATAAAAATATGTTTAGTTAATTATTAGGAAAAAAAATATTTCCTTAAATATTTAAAATATGCGTTTGATTAACTATTACAAATCTTCTACATTACATATTACTATCAATTTATAATCTATAGCCCAACACATATAATTAAAAATATATTTTTTTCTAACATGTGTATCCTCTATACAACTTGAACTCAGACCAAGGCAATGAAGACCACATATATTGTTCTATTAATTTAGAATAGTTTTGCATCAATTAATCTACAGACTTAGTCACTTAATTTTTCTATCTTATTTAGTATTGGGTAATATTAAGAAAAATATTACATAATTATTTAAAAAATTATTATGTTAAAAATAAATAAACATTTAATATATTTAATGTATGCATTGAGTGGAAAAATTATAACAAAAACTGAAAAATAACCAATACACATAAGAAATTAAAGATATAAGAGTTATAATATTTTTTATGAGAAAAGAAAACTTATTCAATATAATAAATATAAGTAATACTCAGGGGATATAAATCCTATCCAGTTGGAAAATAAATAAAAATACAGAATTATTGAAAACATGTATTATGTTTTTTCCGGGAAAACATTTATTAATTATTATGTTATTAAAATATAAAACCGTGCAATACTTTTGCATTTAGTAGAAAAGTTACAATGAAAACTCAGAGAAAGATCCTATACACATAGGAAATTAAATAAATGTGAGTTAACCTGTTTATAATGAAAGAAAGTAAAGTGTATTCAATATAATAAATATAAGTAATACTCAATAGATATAGATCCTTTGCAGTTGGAAAAATAACTTTAAGCAAGCCGTTTGTTTGAAGTTATAAAATTGAATTCTTGGGAGTTATATTTTTAGGAATATTATGCCTAGAAATAATATCTATGAACATTTTTTTTAAAGAACATTTCCATAAGCATGTTTGGTTGCCACTTGGAATTTTAGGAAAAAAATAAAATTTATTTATTAAAAAAATAAAAAATAAAAGTGAAATAAGAAATATGAAGAAAAAAGTGGGGAAGAATAATTATTGTAGAGAACAATTACCATTCCCATAAATCAACTATTCTTGAAAATATTTTTCACAAAACTTTAACAAACATGAGAATATAATATTCTTAAGTTCATATCCCCGTAAATCTTTATTGAGGTTTTTTTTTCTAAGTACACCCCTTCTTTCTCCATAATATCAGATATACACTACTTTGGGAAAAATTTCCCAAAATACACCTGTTTTTTTTTTTTTTTTGTCTTTGAAAGTCGGGTTTCCGTTCTTCAGCTTTTTTTTTCTTTCTTTTATTTATTTATTATTTATTATAAATTAAAATTTAATTAAAGTTAAATATTATATTATATAAAATTATTTTTAATATATTTTAAAATTATTTATTTAATAAATTAATTTTAGACAAATTATTTTATAATTTTGTTTATTAAAAAATGGTATTATTAAATTTAATTATTTTTGTTATATTATTTAATTTATTTAAGATATTTTTGGTTAAATATTTGTTTTAAAATCTGAATTTTGTATAATAATATATTGATTTTTAGTAAAAATTGTAAATTTTAAATTTAATTATTTTACTAAATATAATTACTTTATTTATGTCATTAGATTTAATTAAAAATGATAAAACTAAAAATTTTAATAATTTATCTATAGAAGAATATTACACTGCATTATCAATAAAATATTTAAACAATGACAATTGGTTAAGAAAAAATTTAAGATGACGATATATTTGCACAATTTTTTTTGCTATGACCATGTTGCCGACAAAGTTCACATTTTTTTCTACTTGGTCGTTCATTTTCGTCTTCGTCTATCTCAATAGGAATGCAAGTTGAAATGGGACGATCCTTTGCAGTCCTCTTTCTCCTTCGATCAGGACCCCACTGATCTCCTTCATATTCTTGCCACATTGATTCGTGTGACAATAAACCAAAAGAGTTGTCATAAATGTACAAAATGTGTTGTAAAGTGAATAACATCGGCACATAGGTCATGAGATCAACATTGATAGATTTACAGACAGTCATGACGTGAGAATTAACCACAATCACACTTTTGGAATTGTAATATTATTCTAAACCTTGCTGGTGGTCTTGGTGTTTCAAGTGGGGATTGAGTCTCTGTTATAATAAAAGTGTGATTGTGTTTGTCGAATTTATTTACAATGTGTGTATTAGATTCTTGTTGACTGCTATTCATTACATCGAAGACGACTTCAGAATACTTGTTGACTAATTTTATTATTTTTTAATTATAAGAACATAAAAAAAATTAAAAAAACATAAATTTAACTAAACAATTACATATAACATAAATAAAAAATTATACTCTAATTTTATCCCATTTTTATATTTTTCTTTATATGTATATTTTTGTTAATAAAAAAATTAATTTAATCAATATTAAAAAAATAATTTAGTAATTAAATAATTTTAAAAGTAATTAAAAATATTTTTATATAATATAATATTTAATTTAAAAAAAAGAGCATGAAGGGAAGTCGGGGTGACCAAACCCGACTCTCGTTAAGGAAGCAAAACTAGTGCACTTTGAGAAATAATTCTCAAAGTAATGTACTTTGAAAATTTTGATGAGAGATAACAGAATTGAAAAATGACGAAGACGTGCTAAAGGTATTAGCACAATCCAACTATTGGAAATGATTCTGCACAATAGAAATTTTGGTTATTTTTAGCAAATCAGTAATCCAAATAGAAGAAGACATGTATCTTGCACAACATACTTCAGATCATCATTAGTTTTGTTATATTTGTGTTGTAATTGTAGTTTTTAATATGTTGCATCATTGTCGACTATCATCCTAGTCACTACAATTTGAAATTTTGTCTACTTTGTAAGACAAATGTATCAATTATTTTTTCACGGTGTTTTCTTTAATTTATGTTAATATTACTAATTAATTTTATTATTTTTTAATTTTAAGAACATAATAAAAAAATCAACAAAACATAAATTTAACTACAAAATTACATATAACATAAATACAAATTTATACTATAATTTTATCCAATTTTTATATTTTTCTTCATATTTATATTTCTCTTTAAAAAAATTATAAAATAATTTTTCTAAAATTAATTTATTAAATAAATAATTTTAAAATCTATTAAAAATAATTTTATATAATATAATATTTAACTTTAATTAAGTTTTAATTTATAATAATAATAAATAAATAAAAGAAGAAAAAAAAAAGCTAAAGAACGAAAGTCGAGGTGGCCAAACCCGACTTCCAAAGGCAAACAAGTATCAGGTGTACTTTGGGAAATTTTTTCCAAAGTAGTGTATAGTTGGTATTATGGAGAGAGAAACCGTATACTCCACGGAAAAAACCCCTTTATTGATAACACAAAACAAATGCTTTTTTCCATATATATACCTTTTTAATATGATATTTTCCTAAAATACATAACTTTTTCAAAAATTTTCCAAACTGCAATACTTTAATGCAAATCTAAGGAAGTCTGGTTTGGCCATCCCGAGTTTCGTACATTGATTTTTTTTTAAAATTTAAATTATTAAAATAATATAAATATTATATTATATAAATATATTTTTAATTGGTTTTAAAAATACATTTTTATTAAAATAATTTTTTTAATAAGAAAATGATATTATTAAATATAATTATTTTTCTTATATTATTTAATATATATAAGACATTTTTAGGTGAACATTTTTTTAAAAATACGAATTTTGTCAAATAATATATTTGCTTTAGTAAAAAAATTAAAACTTTTAATATTATTATTTTACTAAATATAATTAGTTTGTTTATGTCATTAGATTTTTTTAAAAATGATAATACTTTTTTATAAACAATTTATTTATAGAAGAACATTATACTACATTATCAATAAAATACTTAAACAATCACATTTGGTTAAGAAAAACGTAAGATGAAGACATGTTAGGACAATTGTTTTTGTTATGGTCATGTTGCCGCCAAATTCCACATTGTTTTCTACTTTTCCGTTCATTTTCGTCTTCGTCCATCTCAGTAGGAATGTGAGTTGAAACCGGATGACCCTTTGGGTCCTCTTTCTCCTTGGATCAGGACCCCATTGATCTCTTTCATATTCTTGCCACATTAATTTGTGTGACAGTAAACCAAAGGTGTTGTCATAGACGTGCAAAATGTGTTGTAAAGTGAATAGCGACATCACATAGTTCATGGGATCAACATTGACAGATTTACAGACAACCATGACGTGAGAACACGATAAGTGTTTAGCCTGATATTCACCACAATCACACTTTTGAGATTGCAACATTACTCTAAACCTTTCAGGTGGTTTGGATGTTTGAAGTGGGGATTGAGTCTCTATTACAATAAATGTGTGATTGTATTTGTCGAATTTACAATGCGTGTATTTGAGTCTTGTTGACCACTATTCATTGTCTCAGAGACGACTTCATAATAGTGTGAGCCGGAGTTAATCATTGCCTGAGTTTTTCGGCCTCTAATAGCAAAGAGTTGTGCGGTCTTGAAATACGTCTCCTCAACCAACGATGACATCGTCAAATGTCTTGTATTTTTTAACATGGAATTAACAGACTCATACAAATTTGTAATCATATGTTCCCAATGTTTCCCCACATCGAAGCATCGTACCTAATCTTGTTTGGGTAATTGATCAAGCCATTCAGTTGCACTTGGCTTATTCGAACGAACATCCCCAAGATGTCGCTAGTGCATCTTCTCTGTGTATGCATAACCTGTAAATATTCAATCAATCTATTACGTTATGAAATTTGATTGAAAGTAAAGTTTAACGAATAAATAAAATAGATTCTCACCAGCCAGCATGAGTAATTTCTTTAAATGTTTGCAGTTTGAGTTAACGCGAAGAAAGTTTTGTGCAATGTGGCGCATACAAAAGAAATGGAATGTGTCGTAAACCCATAAGTTACTTGGGTTGTTGTAGGCACTTATAATTGAGGGGTGTCTGTCTGAAATGAGAGAAATGTTAATTTACGGAGTAACATGTCTTCTCAAATTCTTTAGAGAAAATCCCAAGCTGAAGTTGTCTCCCCTTCTACAATGGCGTAGGCAATCAGAAAGATACGATTAGCTCCATCTTGAGCGGTAGCTATCAATAATGTGCTAGTATACTTCCCGTAAAGTCATGTACCATTTACTTGTACTATGGGTTTGCAATATGCAAACCCATTAATGCATGGACCAAATGACCAAAAGACACGTTTAAACATTCTTTTGCCCGGTACACTTTCTCCTCCCTCATACATGGATTCTATTTGAGCTGCGACCATAATCCCAGGAACACAAGATTGCAAATCTCCCAAAAGTTTTGGCAGGTTGGCATATGATTCTTCCCAGTTTCCATGAATCATCTCCAACACTCTTTACTTTGCTAACCATGTCTTTTTGTAGGATGGGGTATAATTCATGAATGTTTTGATATCTGCAATCAACGTCTTGATGGAGACGGTTGGGTTTGTTTTGACAATTGGTTGAATGATTTGTGCTATAATGTGTTTGTTGAGTTGCCGATGATCTTGTCTGAGGATTGGCACGAGACAAGTGTGATGACCTCTGATACTCTTGATAATCCATTTGTTATGTCTCTTTGAATTGCATGCGCTTAAGCTCTATGTACAACCATTTTCATGTGATTTACACATGAAGTTTAGCCTTATTTGGTCAGAGTAAATTGTTATGCAATCAAAATGATTTCCGATGTTGTATTCTTTGACTGCTCAAATACATTGTGCTTTTTCATCGAATGTCATGCCAACCTCGAGTGCACCGGTTGGTGGTTGTACATTATGTTACTACTGAACGAAATGGTGTCGATCAATGTAGTGCAGTAGGTGGTCAGAGTTCAAGTCTACTAGGCACCTAGGTTGGTGATATTGCAACGGAGGTGACGGATGTGTCATTGGTCTGCCAACACCCTCGTCATCGCTTTGGTCATCACTTTGGTGATTGATGTGATCAAAGAACTGTTGATCCTCATCCTCACTAAAATCATTCATGTTTTCCTCATGAAATCGTATAATGGGATCTTCGATAGCGATGAGATGTTCATTTCGGTTTGTGTTTGTGTTTGTTGTGAGGGTGGCATAAAGAGGGATGGAGGATGGTTTTGTTGGTTAAAGGAGGTTTGTTGGGCATAAAAAAAAGAATCATTTTTGGATAATAGTTGTGTGTATGAAGTATAAATGTCAAAGGGGTCTTGTGTTTCAAGGTTGTTGTATGAAGATACTGGATTATTGAGGACTAGGTTGTTGTACGATAATTGTTGTGGTGGCAGTAGTTGTAGTTGTGGACATGAGGGTTGTGGAGACGATGATTGTGGTTGAGGAATAAGGTCAGTAACAACATAGAATTCGACAAAATTCAATTCGGGATTCTGGATAATTGTTTCCATCACGCCTTTGAGACCGTCATTGTCGAGTAGTCATGCTAAAATACAATGTGTCTGACCCTGATGAAATGAAATAGGGACACGAAATAACAATTGAACAACTTTTTCAGTTGCTTGAGTAGGGAGATGGTTGTTAATTTTTTGAATCAATTGTGTAAACATAATAGAAAGACTCACGTAAATAAATATTGGGTTCGTACATGTGTACACCGATTCCTGAACTAGGTCGTCTGCTATGTGACCATTGTGATGAATGACGGTCACAATTTCTTTAGGTGGAGCTATGGTGCTGCTTGTGAGATATGAGTGGAAATATTGTGAGAGTTACAAATCGAGTTTTGTTTTGTGAGAAAGTTATTGTGTGTGATATGTTGTTGTCAAATGGTGAGATTATATATAGGTTGAGAAAGTTTAGTACGAGAGTTAGGGGCAAAGTTAGGTAGGAGAGTTAGATTGGAAGGTTAGGTGGCAAAGTTAGTTACGAGGGTTAGGTGGGAGGGATAAGTGGTAAAGTTAGGTGAGAGGGATAGGTGGCAAAGTTAGGTAAGAGAGTTAGATTGGAAGGTTAGGTGGGAGGGTTAGGCGACAAAGTTAGTTATGAGGGTTAGGTGGGAGGGTTAGGTAGGATATTCAGTGCATGTGAGTGAATACCGTGCAGCTGCGGAACAGTGTACACATGTGAGTGAACAGTGTGCAACACCACACATTAATGTACATGACAGACTGTCCGTTGCATCATGAGTGTTGACCATGGTGTTCCGCATCGCATGCCCAAGGTCATGCGGATTGTTGAGAACCACGTTAATGGGATAAACAAACACATGTGAGTGAACAGTGCGCAACACCACACATTAATGGGGTTGTCGATGCATGTGAGGGTTAAGTTCGACATTGTTCCATATCTCTGAAATCATGCATCTGTAGATTATTATTACTGAAGTAAATTGAAAATAACAACTTCAAAGCATGCAACAACTACAACTACATAATAAAGACTGAGAAAAACCTAAACACATTCAAATTTTATATCATTTTTACTCGATTTTTTACCATTTGACATCGTTGTCATGGCTCATAAACCTCTATTGCGTCATCAACACGTTCACCGTTCACGTACCACGATTAACGACTTAATCACTTTATATTACCATACAATACCTGAACCAGAACCACAAATTATACCATTATTATTGTGTATTGGGTTCCAACATATTGCTCTAATCAAACAGTGTAGAATTGATCATGCATTGATCACTGCATTAGTTGACTGATGGAGGCCTGAAACACACATCTTTCACTTGCCATGGGGACAGTGCACCATCATTGTTGGTCGTGTTGTGGCTGGACCTAGCTCCTTACATTGGGATGAGTTATGCGACGAGTTACTAGGGGAAGTCCCTCCCGAAAGTGCACATAAAGGAGCTACACTGAAGTTGACATGGTTGCTAAGCATCTTGCGCACACCATTGCCTGAAGAACCAACAACGCACCAACTACAATGCAGCTGTAGAGCTTACATAATGTACATGATTGGCGATACTTTAATTCCTGATAAATCTAGAAATAGAGTTCATTTAATGTATTTAAACCTATTACGTGATTTGAACAACATAAAAAAATATAATTGGGGTTTGTCTTGTTTAGCAAACATGTATACAAAACTATGTTGAGCATCATCGGAGGTTGGTAAAGTTATGGGTGGTTGTGTCATACTATTGCAGTCATGGGCTTGGTACCTCATGCCTTTTATTGCACCAAGAGTCCCATGACCCGAAACAACTTATCCACTGGCTAAAAGGTTATTTACATATAGCGAAATGTAAAATTTTAATTTCAATGACGCATATTATAATATTACAATGAATACTGGTTTTGTATGTTTTACATTTCAAATGGAGTGGTGGTAGATTAGAATATAGGGCCATACCTCATGGTGACTTGGTTGGATTTAGGATCTTGTATAGATCATATGGAAAGCCATGAGGTATAATACTATCATGAATTGCACCATCAATGTGTACATACTAACATTTACTAATGTTGCATTGTTAGTATATATTTCAATTTTCTTGGGTCCCATATAGAGGATTTGAAGAACACCTACCGAGACATGGAGATTTGATCTGCATGTATTGCAATTATTTGTTTCTCGATTGTCGAATGACATCAAACAAACTGGGTCAAGCTATAGTTTGGACTACAACAAGATATCCCTGTTGATCCCATGAATCTTGATCGACTTCACCAAATTGACATTCGAGACAATCATTACATTGACTGGATGGAACATCATGCGGAGTGGATTAATATTTGGAAAAACAAACACAATGATGTTTTAACTGGGCAATGGGTTGAAGGAATAGTGATACATACACCAGCATACATGGAATGGTATAGGAAAAACACTATTCTGTTTTTGGCTGTTGCATAACAACTAAATGATCCATGCATAACAATTACCCATAATGTTGCAGGGACAAGTGTTGAACAAACACATTTTGAAATTCCACATCCTCAGTCAATGTATTGTACTCCTTCACTTGTTCATCAAACTTTTGGCCAGACTGGCGAGTCAGTCAGCAAGTGTCATGCTAGCAACATTAAGGTCACCTGACATCTCTTTCCAAGAGTAATAATCTTTTGTTTCTTATCATCTTGTGGATTCGAGTTTGTATGATGGTCTCTCACATGTTTTATTAAATTAGTGGTTTCATATTTAGAACTACTCACTACTCGAAATATAAGTTTCTACGACAACTATTCTACGACGGTTCTAAGTGGACCGTCTTAGAAAATGAGTCGGTGGTATTTTAGTAATTATTGTAATGAAAAATGTCTTTTATGACACACGTTCTAAGACAGTTATTGAAAACTGCCTTAGAATTTTATGTCTAGTAAAATTTAAGACGGATTTTAGTAAAAAACCGCCTTAATTCCACTGAAAAAAAATTAAAACCCTAGCCTGCTGGAACTCTGTTGTGCACCTCTACACTCTTTCTTCTTCTTCTTGTTGACGTTCCATCTTCCCTCATGCTTCTTAGGTACCTTGTTGATTTCATTCTTCGATTCGCGCTTTCTTCACAATTTTAACTATCATTTTTATTTTACGTTTTTTGCGGTCTAACTCTATTGTCTTTTCTTACATTTCATAGAGAGTGAAGGGTTGTTAGTTTATAGATGGAAGAAGAAAAAGCAGCGACGTACTACGACAAGCTAACTCGTAAGGGCAAGAGAGCTGCGAGGTTCAAGCAAGGTGTCGGCTTTTCCTCTTCAGCACCAAACGCGACGTTCCAAAACCCTCTTCCTCCTTCCTCTCCAAATTCGTCAAAGCCTCCTCTGAGTCGAAGAAGCAAGCACAGCTCCAATCCATCCACGACAATCTCAAGAAAAAGCCCTCTTTTGAGTCTAGGGTTTCAAGCAGGGATAGGGATAGCGATAGAAGTAGAAGATGAATCAGGAGCAGAGAAAAATGAAGGAAAAGGAGCAGAAGCGGAGATAGATACAAGGAAATGAGGAGGCGAAGCAGGAGTAGAGAGAGACATAAGGATAGTGAAAGAGGGAGACGGAGGAATAGAAGCGTTTCTCCTTGCAAGCAACGCAGGTCGGAGAAAGACGCGAGTGATAGAGGGAAAGTTAGGGAAATGAAGAAAGGGATCACTTTTTCAAGGGTTTTCTCTTCAATTCATTTCTCTTCCGAAATTAAGCTAAGGTATGCTATGTCATTGTTTTTTTCTACATTTTTCTGCATCGCTGAAACTGAAATCATTATTATTATTTCGTTACATTTGAATTTGAATTTTGAATCTGTAGGGAATATGTTGTTTGGTTACTAGATTTATATTGTGGTTGTCGTGCAATGTCAACTGGTTTGTGCCTTGGTGGAAATTTATTTGGCATGAACCTTGTTGCTGTGAGTTCTTTGCTTGTTCTGATTAAAAGTAATTCTTTGAATAAATTGTGTTTTATCTGTGTTTATTTTGATACCGTTCTTTTTCAATAGAGATGGGCAGTGGACTTGAATCAACATGCTTGTGAATGTCTTAAATTAAACCATCCTGAAATCGAGGTAATTCCATGTTTCTTTGCTTTTATGTAAATTTGTTCACTTTGGTTTAGCTTGCATCCCTCAAATACTTAATATTTTTCAAGGTAGATTTCTATTAGTATGGGTGAGAAGAACTTGCGTCCCTAGTTAATTGCCTTGCACGTTAAAAAGTATGATTTTGACTGGAAAATTTAGGCGCAAGGGTTAGCACTATTTTAGTAAGGTAACTCTACCTTTATGGAAGTAAGTCGATACTCCTAATTGACCTAACAAGAGCAAATGGGTGTGAAACCTGTACTGGCTGAGTGCTCTGTTTGGATGAATTCAATCCCAGCCCAGCACCAGAGGAGTAACCTTTGTGTTGAGAGTACTGGGTCTTAATGAATCTTATTTTGGCAAAACATTCTAAATGCTTCTTAATTTAATGTTGCTTGCATTAATAACTCTGAACATTAAGTAGGATGCTAACCTCCACATGAGTAGGTTTGCATTTCTTTTCAAATTTTATATTTTAATGGGTTCTGCATTGTTTTGGAGTACTGATATCGGTATTGTTTACTCTTCTAATCAGGTTAGAAACGAATCGACAGAAAATTTTCTTTCATTATTGAAGGAGTGGCAGGAACCAATTCAATTTTGACATGAGGTATGTTTTGTTGATGTATAATAATATCCATATGAAGTAATGAGTTCACTTAAAAAATATAAGGAGTTGCAGCCATGGATAAAGTATATGCGGTTGTCCAATAAACACTTATTGTTTAAATTTGCTCTATTAATTTTTTCATCAGGGGTTGTAATTTCCTACTTTTCCCTATAAAGAAACTTCCTTGCTCAAAGGATCAAACTTCTAAGGATTTTTGAAATGGGATGTAGACTTTGTTTTCATTTATATTTCAATGGATGAATTCTTTTTATTCTATAATAATTGGATATTTTAAAGTTCAATTTTGATTCTCATATTTTTTTTTGTTTTGGATAATTCATAGTTTTATTATATTTAGACATGAGGCAAACTTTGCTGATTTAAATATTAACACTGCGACAGTAATTGCAAGGAAAAGATTAAAGAATTTGTCAGTCGAGGTGTTGGAAATAATCCAAGTCCCACATCGGCTAAAAGTAATCCCACATTAAAATATATAAGTGAGGGACAACCCTCACCTCTTGAACTAGCTTTTGGGGTTGAGTTAGACCTCTCATATTATTCATTTTAAGATGGTATCATAGCCAGTTCTGATCCTGGGACCACGCTTTCGCTAGTCCTGGCTTTGTGATGACAAACACCTACCTTGTTCACGCCCCAAATAAGTCCCACATCGACTAAAAGTAATCCCACATTAAAATATATAAGTGAGGAGCACCCTCATCTCTTGAACTAAAAGACGAGGCTTCAAGTCATAGATATTGCCTTTGACTGTAAGTTCCAACTACTAGTAAGACTTCTGGTAGGATTTCTTTTTATCACCTTTAATTGGCTTGTGAAGATGGATTCTCTTATCCTTGTTGTGTAGGAGCATTTTGGAATCAGTTTGGATTAAATTGGATTTGCGGGTCAGCTACCCCCTTGAACACCTTTAAAAATAATCAATAGCCACCAAATCCGGAATGGAAAAAAAGAAAAGAGAGAGAGTTCTGAATCCACACGCACGAGACACGAGATATCAAAGTTGGAGACGAACACCCCAAATTTTGTTTTTTTATATACCGAATGGCTATACGTTTCAAAAAAAAAAAAAAAGAGAGAGAGTCACGAAATGCACGAATGCTGACATTGAATAATGATATTTAAAAAAATACCAATTAAGAATTCCTTTACAATATTCTTATTTTAATTTTTAATTTTTTTTAAAATAAATAAAAATATTTAATATTTTTAAGATGTTAAATATATTTATTTTATTTAAAAATAAATTTTTGAAATGAATATTAATTAAAATTAAAAATATAAAATAATTATCATAAATTTAATATAAAATATCTATCAATTTTATTAACAATTAATATTTATTGAAAAATCTGATTAATCAAATTTAATGCAATTTTTTCTCTCAATCATGCATATTTTTTTAATCAGGCATATTTTTTTAATCAGGCATATTTTTCTATCTATAATATTTGTATTTGATAGTTTACTTAAAAAGTCTAAGTTTAGTTTCATTTATCAATGATTAGTTGGTATAATCCATAAAAATTTAATTTAATTTAATTTAATGACAAATATGCATTACAAATTTACATCTAAGCAAATAAAAATAATAAGAGTCTAATTTTCATATATTAGTATTGTAAAAAAATCATACACAAGTAACTAATATATATATATATATATATATATTTAACATAATTTTTTATAAAAATCAATAAATTTATTATATACAAATTTTATTCAGTGAACTGTCTGAAAACCTTTTATGTTACAAATTTTATTCAGTGAACTGTCTGAAAACCTTTTATGTTATTAATATATAAATTCTCACTCAAGAAATAAAAAAGAAAGGAAAAATAATAATAAATATGAAAAATAATAAATGAGTATTTATATTATTAACCTATATGCATAGGTCAGCAGTGTTGTTGAAGGGATTGAAGAGTAAACATAGGATCCACGATCAACTCGATTTTATACTTTTGTTTCTATTTCTCTGGAGGCAGCTAGCTAGGGTCATACTCATGGGGAGCTTGAAAGGAGACAGTGGACATGCCAATGGCGAAAATCTTACCGAAGCTCTTTTGCCAACACGAGATGCACAACAACAACATCAAACAGACGACGAGGAACAAAGATTTGGTGACAAGCTCTGGCTTGAAACCAGGAAGTTATGGCTCATTGTGGGGCCCTCTATATTCAGCCGCCTCGCGTCGTTCACCATGAATGTTGTCACCCAAGCCTTCGCCGGTCACTTGGGTGATGTCGAACTCGCTGCCATTTCTATCGCCAACAACGTTCTTGTTGGCTTCAATTTCGGCCTCCTTGTAAGTCTCTTTCTTTTCCCTCACTAACAAAAACTCCATCTCATGCTAATTCATGGTTAGAATTGGTTTAGTTTAAATATATAATTGCGATAAATAATAAAAGAGAAAATGTTTGTCTCTTATAACAACATATTTTTATGAGCGTTAAGGAATATATTTTCTGATACTCTCTTAAAATTTATCAAAAAATACAACTTGAAGAAAGGCTAATCGACATTTTTATTATTAAAAATAAATAATTTGTAATTCTTGAATGCAAAAAGAAAAGTAATCTTGTGTGGTAATAGTTGGGGATGGCGAGCGCGTTGGAGACACTGTGCGGGCAAGCGTTTGGGGCGAAGAGATACCACTTGTTGGGGATATACATGCAGAGGTCATGGATTGTTCTGTTCATGTGCTGTTTCCTGCTGTTGCCGTTTTATGTTTTTGCAACGCCGCTTCTGAAATTCCTAGGACAGCCAGATGACGTGGCAGAGTGGAGCGGGGTGGTGGCAGTGTGGCTCATTCCCCTGCACTTCAGTTTCGCGTTTCAGTTTCCTATGCAGAGATTCCTACAGTGCCAGCTCAAGACAGCAGTTATTGCTTGGGTTTCTCTGCTGGGTTTGGTGGTTAATGTGGTCACAAGCTGGCTCTTCATTTATGTCTGGGATTTTGGACTTTATGGCGCAGCTATTTCTTTGGACATTTCTTGGTGGGTTTTGGTTTTTGGCATGTATGCTTACATTGCCTATGGTGGCTGCCCTTTGACTTGGAATGGTTTCTCCCTTGAAGCTTTTTCTGGACTCTGGGAATTCCTCACACTCTCTTCCGCTTCTGGGGTCATGTTATGGTATTATCATTTTTCATTTTTTACTACTATTATTTTGTTTTTTTTTCTCTCTCGTCATATTTGTGTATAGTATTTATTAGTTTTATTAATAATTCATCTTTAATAAAAAAATCCAATTAATTATTTTTAGTAAATAAATTTTCTTTAATTTCATTTTTTTCAATTGAATTCTAAATCTTACTTAATAGAAATAAATTTCAATACCACTTGTACTTGTTAGTCTACTATTGTTATTTATTAACAAAATTCTAACTTATCTCGAATGAAAATGAAACTAGACAATCAATTTTATACATAATTGGTGCAATTAATGAGAAGGACATTTGGGTACTTGGTTGGTGACACTTGAATCTTATACGTTGATGCAGCTTAGAGAACTGGTACTACAAGATATTGCTACTTATGACTGGCCAGTTGGAGAATGCCACTATCGCTGTCGATGCCTTGTCTGTATGGTAAGTTATTTTACATCCTTTTTTTTCTGTATTTTACAGCCGTTAATTATCATGAGTTTTTTTTTCTCATTTTAATATAAATTTTTAAAATTGATTATTTTTTATATTTCTAAAATATTTAATCTATTCACTTTTTTGTTTTATACTTTCAAATTTCAATCCTTGACATCATTTTAAAAAATTATTCTAAAGACTATAAAAATTTATTCTAAAGGTTATTCCGCACTTTTTATGATCTTTAACTGGTTAGTTGCATTGTATTTGGTTTTGCAGTATGACCATCAACGGGTGGGAAATGATGATTCCCCTGGCTTTCTTCGCGGGTACTGGGTACGTTGTTGTTTTTCTTTTTTCCTCTTTTAATATTCTTCATTTTATTTATTTTAAGGAAATATATATCCTTTGTTTACTGTTTGAATAAAGAGTTTAAAATTCATGTACCGAAAGTGTAAAGAAATTATAAATTAGCTAATTACAAATCATATTAGAAATGACTTTTAAATTAGTTATTATTAAAAAACAACAACAAATTAGTTACTATATATGATTATTTCTATATTTATTAATTATGTAAAACTCTTCACAGTGTATGTATTGTTTTCTTTTAAATACTAAACCATCCTTTTCCACTTTCTTCCTTGAACTCTTTGCCTTTTATTGTAGATTAGATTAAAATTAATTCTACTAAAGAGTAAAAGTGTAATATTACCTGTGGGCTGTGGATAAATCATGCCCCCAAGGCCCCAACTGGCATTATGCTTATCTTATCTCGCCAGGCGTAAATTTTCCTTCCATTAAAAAATATTCTTTAATTATTGCTAGTCACAATTATTTACATTCCTGGTACTTTTTTAGTTCTTTTCTCCTTATTGTGCTCGATTGAAAATATCATTTTCTAAATTTATCAGTAAAAAGGTAAATTTTTTTTTTAATTTAAAAATTATACCTTTTAACTAAATAATACTTTTATTTTGTTAATATTATATTTTATTTAATAAAAATATCAATAATTTAAAATAAATTTTAAAATAATTGATGTCTTTTTTGCTATTTAAAGTTGACAACAAATGAGACATGTTTTAAAAAATGGGTAATACTTTAAAAGGAATGAATAATATTTTCACATATTATTGAATAATATTTTTTGGACATCAAATATTAAGTTTTCTTTAACAATAAACAAGTTGCATTATTAGAGAAAAAGAAACAAAGAATCAGGAGTAATAACAATAAATTATAGATGTGATACAAAAATAAAAACACAAAGAGAATAAAAAAATTTGATTGTTGATGATGTATGCTATAATTCAGATATTTAGTTAGAAGTGAGTTACTGACTCATTTTGAAGTTAGTTTGACCGTCATGAAATTTGAAATTTGTTATAATCATATATGCATCGTGTATAAACATAATAGTCATAATTAATGAGAAGAATGAGAGTGTAAAAATTTTAATTTAGAATTTTAAGTCCTCTTTATTTTCTCTTAATCAATTCTTTCATTATTTTTTTTTTATTTTCTAACGTAGAGTGAATGAATGTATAATGTGAATGTGTGTGAGAACTGTATTATTCCAACAGAAATCTTATGTATTCTTGTATTGTTGTTGATATATAAAGAATTTAGGAGTAAAAGTTTGGTGAAAAAATAATTTTCCTTCTGGGTATCAAATAATTAATGACTTTGAGATTCTTCAACATGTAGCTTTAGAACATCATCTTTATCTTTAATTTCTTTTAGAATTCTTTATCTTTTTTTTTTTTCTTTTCTCCTCTTTTTGGGCATGAATTTTGAATTATATCACGTGGGCAAGTAATTTACCACTCTTTTATATCTGTTCTTGTTGATAACGTTCCAATGTAAATGCTACTCGTGGACGGCATGAACCTTTCTATCCCGAGAAAACGCTTTGTGTGATCATATTCATTTCCTATAGGCTATTATTGGACTTGATTGAATAAAAAGAAATAAAGTAAAACGACATAAATTTTTCTTCTGCAAACAATCACTCGGGAATGGGGGATTGATTCGATTGAACCCACAAAAAGAAAAAAGTCTTGTTTGAATTTTTTAAAATGAAACAAAACAAATTAAATGAAATTGATTTAATAAAAGAAAAACTTTACTTCAGACTGTACTTTATTTTTCTTCATCTTAATTTAAATTAATATGATTTAGAACTAATTTATAACATAGGATAAACTATTTTTTTATATTTAACTAGGATAAATAGTATAAATTATTTCATACTACATTATTTCTCACTTTTACAGATATTATTAGCGAGATATTAGGCGGCAGTATCATGATTAAATGGTTCTCCTGTCTTCTCAGATTGAAATTGGATACGGTCAAAAGAGAAAGATAAGGACAAAGAAGAAGAAAACATCTTCAAACTATTGAATTGACCTCTATTTTTCCAAGACGTTCTTTTGCGTTCTCATTGCTCAAAATGATATTGCATACATACGAACTGTAGATAGAGAATCCTGATCCTCTTTCCAACCTTAACTGTTGCATTGGAGTACTTTTTAAATGAAAGTTAATTATCGACAGTCCCAATTTTATAGTAGAACAAGTCCTTTCCCTAAACTTATTCTAAAAAAAATAGTCATGTTTAATTAACGAAAGCATGATTATGTTAATTACAGGGTAAGGGTGGCGAACGAGTTAGGCGCAGGAAATGGCAAAGCAGCAAAATTTGCAACGCAAGTATCAGTGGCACAATCAACAATCATTGGGCTTATATTTTGCGTTCTGATAATGATATTCCATGAGCATATAGCATACATATTCACCACCAGCACTTCCGTCCTACAAGCCGTTGACAACATGTCATTACTCTTAGCTATCACCATTCTTCTCAACAGTGTACAACCCGTTTTGTCAGGTACGTATACAAATTATATTAGGATTAATTAAGTTTTTAGTTTTTTTATAGGGATTTTAAAATATTTGATCCTTAAATATTTTTTTATTATTATAAATAGTTTTTATAGTAAATAATTGAACTGTTTATTTAAATGATTACTAATTACAAAAATTGTAGATAAAAATAATGGATTGTTGCTTGCTTTGCAACGTAGATTTGCAACGTAGATTTTCTTATGGGTGATCATGAATACTTGAAACGTTAGGGTTCAACAATGACAATTTCTCTTTTATATTTTAATAACATAATATTATAATTAGGTTTAATTACGTTTTTATAGTTTTATCATTTGTATCTTTTAGTCTCTATAGTTTTAAAGTGATTTTTTTAGTCCTTATAATTTATATATTAATTCTCTTTTAGTCTCTGTGAAAGTGATTTTCTTAGTTCTTATCATTTACATTTTAATTCTCTTTTAGTCCTTTTAGTTTGAAAGTGATATTTTTAATTTTTATATTTTATATTTTAATTTTTTTTAGTCTTAATCATCAAAGTATGAGTAATATTATCAATTACAATTAAATACAAAATAATAGAAAGTAATTCGTAACTAATTTATCGGAAGATAATTTATAATAAAAAAATTTGATAATTTATAATTAATTTTTTTATATATTTTTTTGTAATAATGATTAAAAGATAATTAAAATATAAATCATAGGAACTAGAAAGATCACTTTCAAACTATAAGGACTAAAGGAGAATTAAAATACAAATCATAAGAACTAAACAAATCACTTTCAAATTATAGGGACTAAAAGAGAATTAAAATGTAAATTTTAGAAACTAAAAAAATCATTTTCAAACGATAGAAACTAAAAAGTACGAATCGTGAAACTATAGGAACCAAAAGAATAATTTAACCTTATAATTATTTACCTAAATATAATAAAACTTATGTGTCACGTATATGGTATACATGTGTCATTTAATTTGTTTTGTTTTATGACATTTTATCATTTAACAAAAAAACATTAACGACAGAGATGATTTAATAACAACAAATGCTTTAGGGACCATTTTTTTTAAAAATAATTTAGGGATGAAAAATTGAAAATTCCTTACAACTAAAAACTTAATTAAGCCATTATATTATTATGTAATAATAATAACATAACATATAATATCTCAGTCTCACTATATGCATGGATCTAACTTCTAAGGTCCACCAAGAAAGTGGAAGAAGGAATCTAAATTTCCAAAGTTTGCGCAGCCAACGCAACCTATTAAAATATTACTGGTAATTTTAGAAGATGCATATGCATGCAAGTTTGGAACTTACATGTGGGGTTTCAACATTTTTTATGCTATATAATTGTTTATATAGTTAAATTTTAATTTATTAGTTCTAGTTATGTAAAATTTTCATAATATTACTGATAACCGGATTCTGTGTATGAGAAACACTTCAAAATATCCTTTCTAATAAATATTATCTCATTACTTTGGAAATGTATAATAATTCACGATACATATATATTAGGTAGCATTTTAAAAAAAATATATTTGAGTTTATTTTATTGTTGTTTTTTAAGTGTTGTCATACCAGTTAATAAATCATAATGCATGATTTAAATGTTAACACATAGTTAAATTATAATACATTTTAATTTTTTTTACATTGTCAATGTATATATTAAATTAAATTTACTTTGATTATATAAAGAAATTTGGTGATGCATCATGCATGCCTTATTTTTGATACAAATACGAAAGCTTTTTGTGTAATGCATATCCTACATTGATAAGTAGTTTGTTATCTTGAGGTATTGAAAGATATAGTTGCCATCATGGTATTGATAATATTTGATATAATATTATAGGAGTGGCTGTTGGATCCGGATGGCAAGCATACGTTGCATATATAAATATAGGATGCTACTACCTTATCGGGTTCCCACTCGGAATTATAATGGGATGGGTCTTCAAAAGTGGTGTAATTGTACGTATAGTTTACTACTTAACTATCACATCTAGACACTAATTTTGTGTTTGAAAAGTTTTTAAGTGGTGTGCTAACAATATGGGAATGATCATGCATGGCAGGGCATTTGGGGGGGCATGATTTTTGGTGGCACAGCAATTCAAACGCTGATACTGATCATAGTAACGATACGATGTGATTGGGAAAAGGAGGTATAGTTTTACTTTTACATGATAAACAAGCTATAGCTAATTCCAATTCGTTAGCACTTAGCATATTGACAAAATTGAAAGATCTCACGATAAATTATATACCCATATCAATATATAGCGTATATATGCATGTTCTAATATTTTGTTTTAATGGCATTTTGCAGGAGGAGAAAGCTTGCTTTCGTGTAAGTAAGTGGTCAAAATCTAACTCCAATGGCAATCTGGAAGCCTCCAATTAACATTTGATTTAGCCAATGGATCGTGTTTGTTATTCACCAATCTGGATTCTATGAGTTTTGCCGTTGTATTGGATGCTGCATATATATATATTTCTTTCAATATTCACCAAGTTGTTGTTGTATTCAAAATTAAAGGCCCGGTTATTCTTTAGGATAGCTATGTTATATTACCATGAGTTGAATTTGGAGATCCCCACGCACCGACAATACAGTTGTAATTCCAACCTATGGTGTTACTACATATTCTTTAGTAAGACTAATTAATTAGATGTTTTAATCATATTTTAGCACAGAAAAAGTTCAATTAATCATATTTTTCAATTTTTATTGCAGGATTGTGGAGACGGATAAGATGAGAGAAAAGTGATGAAGCTCGTGATTTACCCTGTCATCATTAATTTCTTTGATTCCTTGTTTTCTTATCTTTTATTGCTGGCTAACAACTAGCTGGACAAGGTTTCTTTGTTATTAAAGTGAGTGGATCATTTTTTTTTTCTTTAAGTGTTGCGTGGATGGAAATTAGTTGAGACAGGAAATAAGTTCTATACATAATACTATAACAGTAACGGAGTGATTATGTGCATGTTTTTCGCAACCATTTTTTTAAGAATTTTTATTGCTAAGAAAAAATCGTTTAAAATAAATGGTAAAAGAAGGGGCCTAAAAAAATATTTTGTTTTTTATTTACTATTTTACTTTTAATTATAAAGTCAAAATAACTTTAATTTTTTTCTTATACTTTTAAGAAAATAGTGCATGTAATTGAAAATTATTTTCACTATCTCATGTTCAAATCAATAAAATGAAACAAAAAAAATACAATTCTATAAGTAAAAATAAAAATAAGCTCTTTTTTTATGTTGGACGGGGTATGATAAGACCATTGGGCTAAGATAGATATTTTCTATCCTATGGACTTGAGTTCCCTTTCCTAACAAACCTACATCCACCATGAGGGTGTTACTTTGGGCACCCAGCACCCATGGTGAAAGGGTTAAAATGTCATTCACTCTAATAATATAAAATGGTTACAGTGCGCATTCGTACAACTTCATCCTCCCTCATTCTTTTCCCGCGCTTCTTCCTTTTACTTCTTCCACCGTGCTTCTTCTTTCGTTCATGCTCTGCTTCATCATTCTCCTTCTACTGCTTCTTGGTTCTCCTTCTGCTGGTTCTAGGTTGTCCTTGACGCACATAGTGGTCTCCTTCTTCCTTGTTGCAGTTGTTCTTCTTCAAGGTAAGTGGTTCTTCTTCCTCATTGAGGTTTTCCTTCAGGCATGTTGTGAATGTTTTATTTGTTCCCTCTCAATATTGTTTCCTTGTATTTGGTTTGGTGTTATTGGTTGCTATTATTTGTTGAATATTGGTGATGTTTTGAATGATTTGTTTGGTTTGTTGTTGCTTGTCGCCGAAAAAAATGGAGTTTTTTTTAAAAAATAACTCATACGGAGCAACAATTCGTATGACCCATACGGATAAGTGATTCGTATGGGTGATTTTTTTTTAAAAAAAAATATTTAATTTTTTTTGTTTTCTATTTATAAAATATTTTTTTGTAATTGGAAAATTTTATTTGCCAATTATTTTTAAATTTTTTTGTAGTGTAATTTTGTTTTATAATAGTAAGTGTAATTTTATATTTTTTTTCTAATTTACTTGTTAAGTATTGAATTTAGATTATTAAGATGAGATTAGATTTAAGATTAGTAACATTAGATTATATTTTAGATTATATTACTATGAAAAAAATTAGGTAGTTGTTACTAACATTAGATTGATAAACCAAAGATTAGATTATCTGGCCAAAAAATTTATTGTAAATATTGTAATATTATATTTATTTATCTTTTTAAAAAATTGAAACAAATATTTAAAAGATATTAAATTTATTACATAATTTGTTGAAACAAAAAATTTAAATAATTTTTACTTGTTAAATAAAAAATGAAAAAAAATATATTTTAGTTATTACTAACATTAGATTAGATTAATTATTAGTAAGATTGGATTACATTTTAGATTATATTAGATTAGCAAAAAAAGTTAAAAATTGTAATATTATTTATGTTTGAACATTTGACAATGTGCACCCTTGAACTGATTAGATTAGATTAGTAATATTGTAAATCCAATTTTGGTATAGGATTGTATAACAATGTGCTTAAATGGTTATTTATGTCTCAACATTTAACAATGTGTACCCTTGAATTGTATGTGGAATTTAGAATTGATGAATCAAGACACATAAGCTTAGGCTCTATTCCATCACCATCACGATTAAGCACCTTCAACAAGGAACTAAAAATGGTTCTTGTGACTCTGCCTAGTAAGAATGTTTACCTTTCATATTGTTGTCTCCATGTTTACATCAGAGACTAAAATTTCTGTCAAAATATTTGTACCATTTACACGAACATATTTATGTTACGTTTACTCACACATGTGACATGTCTATACTTATTTAGCTTTGGTAGTAGGACGATATGTTTGGTCAATTGTTGTGAAATACCCTAACAAGTAGTAATATGATACTGCCTGGCTCCTTTCAAAGAGTAACATTTTGGCTATTTGATTAATGATTAATTAGGAATTGCATGCATTCCATACACTTTGTTGGTTTTGCTTAGGATGAGAAAAAATTTTTGAAATTTGATCAAATGAGAAAATCAAATGGTTAATTTTTTGTTTATAAAGGTTAATTTCTATCTTTATTTTATTTTACAAAATAAAATAAAATTCATCCTTACAAGATAAAACCTCGACATGGAATGATAATTGCATGCACTTTCTTTGGTTAATGGAGCATGTATTTGACGCTAAGAATGAATTGGCGTTCATCATGACGGCTAATTCAATGTCAATTTTGTTATATCATTGTATAATAATATGCTTAAATATCATGCTTGAATGTGAATTATGTCAAAATTAACAAATGAAGAACACGAACAGTGCTACGAAATGGCCAAGATGATGCTGAAGGTCACTTTTGTATCAGAGACTATTTTAAACACCGTTAACCCCAAGGACCAGGTCATCTTATTTTGATTTAATTAACATATCATTATTCTGTTATTTTGTGTAACTAATCAACTTATTTGTCTAATTCTAATGTTTTATATATTTGAAATGTAGATTTACAGTGAAGTTAGTAGGTCATTTGCTGTGAGGTGGAAAGATGTACTTGATCGTTTACGAAATTTGTTTGACAAGGATGGAAATTTGCATATCGTTCTCTACAACTAAGATTTGGACAGACCATCCATTGTAGCAGGGTGGACAACACTAAAAGATTTCTATCACATGATCAAAGATCATCAAGTGTCATTAACTCATTATGGTAAGAGTATATTCTTTCTCACTATATTCAAGAGCAGTAGCCATCCAAAATCATTCCCAATATGACACTCATTATACCATCAAGTGTCAAATTCTGTCACTTTCAACGTGCTTCTCACTCAGTACAAAATTACCTATAGCAGCCCGTAAGCAACTTTGTAATTTACTTGCCAACAATTCTTTATCTTCCAAGTTTTAAATTTCATATATTTGTGACATAACATTATTCTTAATATCAGAACGTTCCAAACACTATATATTATTTTCTTAAAGACAAAGGCTTGACTCATTTGAATTTGGAGGACATTGCAGAATGTCGGATTGTGTTCAATCACTAGAGAAAGACAATTAAAATTGGAGTTGGATAGAAATATTTTTATGAAACCCAATCCTTCAAAGCTGGCATGGAAATTGTCTCCGAATTCCCTAATCCAACAATTAACTATGTTTTATTTTGGTCATGTTTATGAATTAAATTCAAAATTATTAGGACTTGGAACATTATTCCTTTTAGTTGTGCTTTTGCTACAAACAATTTGTCGAATATTATCCCTTTGTTAGTTACCAGTTTCTTATATAATTGTTGTTTTACTATGTCTTGATCATAAATTTTTTGCAATATTGAAGTAACATTGTGCGACAAACACCGTCTTTTAGTAATTATTTTTGCCATGTTTATGAATTAAATTATTTTCAATTAATCACTAAATTAAATTTTAAGCAATCTAATGCTAGTTTTAGTAATTTTTAAAAGTTTATATATATTATCATTTTTTTAGCAATCTAATTACTAAATACATTTTTTATACCACTATAAAATAATATCACCAAATCAAAATTTCTAAAATTGCTAAAATTATTACAAAAAAAGTTTGCACTACAAAAAAAATTAAATATATAATTTATATAATTTTATTTACAATTAAAAATAATTTAGAAACCTACAGATTATCAATCCGTATGGTTTATACGGATTGTTGATCCGTATGTTCATACGGATTTCAGATGTACCTCTTCTTCTCTGGCGACGAATAGCGACCCAAATTCACCGTATACTCCTAACGAAGCACATACACCACCGAACACCAAATACGCTTCGAAAACAACCCTAACGGAAGCAACCTCAACTATTGGAGTGAGATTTCGTGGAAACAAAAAAGCGCTGCTTAAATGAAAAATTGGTTATCCTATTTATAACCAAAAATACTCATAAGGGTATCTTTAACGTTTTAGAAAGCTACTGGGTGCCCCAAGCACTTCCCCCACCATGATGGATATGTAGAAAAACAAAAGGCCCCTTCTGTTGCCACTCCCTTTTCTTACTGTTAAAACTTCCTAACCCAGTGGGTTTTTCGTGCACACCTACTGTTTGACACAATTCCTCATAGCACTCACAATATCACCCATATATATATATATATATATATATATATATATGTTCTAGTTCCTCATCTTTATCCTCAATCTCAGACCAAAGAACCTTACATTTGTTCAATGAGCAAGAAAATCAAACCCACAAGGTCACTCCTAAACATAATCTCTTCGATGAAGAAATACACTTGAGAGAGATAAACCAAAATATGGATGATTGAAGTATTCCAAAAATCTCTCAGGATTCACTATATGTTCCTAAGACAATTAGAAACAAATACAATTTTGCTTATGTAATTAAGACCATAGAAAATAGTATTCCTTTAGGACAAGACATAGGAAAAGAATTCCATTTATTATCAAAAAACTCTATCTTTGAACATAACAGAAAACACAAATACCTATATATATATATATATTAAATGTAATTCTCTCACACTCTCTCATATAAAATGATTTTTTTCATAAAATATATGTACTATTGGCTATACTATTAACAAGCTAACACTTTGATTGGATCCACCAATCAGTCCAACACTTGTTTAACATCTGACCTTTTGTTGTTAATATAATTTCATTTCTGTGCCTCCACAATGACCACACCTCTGCTACCCAAACTCCCCACCAAAGCTTCTTTCATTTTTAGCCCACAATCCCTACACCGACTCTTAAAGGAACCAGGGGAGTGTTTTATTTGTTCTATGGCTGTACATTTTTTCTGGTTACTGTTTCTCCTTACTAAAAATAACACATCTTTAGAATTTGAAATGAATAAAAAATTCAACAACAGAAATTTTTATTACATTTTTTTAAATTTTATCGTTTGAAATAAAATTAGTTATAATTTTATGTACAAAACTAGTAAATTTTTTTGCAGAAATTAATATTTATTTATTAAAAATTATCTATTTAAATAAATACAAAAGAAGGAAGCAAAATCAAGCCCTTATTAGAGTTCTGAGTCTGGTCTTGTTTTAGTACGTATTACATAAAATTCTAGATAAATATTCTTGTCCCTAAAAACTTTGAGTGTGAAAAGGTGAGTGACCTAGTCACTGTAAGCATTGATTCTAGAAAGCTAAGATCAAATTGCATTTCATTTAGATTTTCTTTAGTTTTGAATTGTAGCCCAGTGCTTGTTATCTCACGATGAAATTCAACAATGTAGAATAATGTTATCTCACAATGAAATTCAACAATAAGATGTGAAGTGTTTTGATGGTCATACCATTAAATTTTGAAAATCATGTTGAATACTACCTCCATCTCATAATAATTGTGGTATAAAAAAATATTTTAAAATAATTGTCATTTTAATAGTTCAGTATAATATTTATTATTTTCCTTCATTTCATAATAATTGTCATATAAAAAAAGATTATTTTAAAATAATTATCATTTATATACTTGAATGAAATCTTTATTATTTTTTTACTCCTATCTCTTATAATAATGACATGAACTGCAAAAATTAAAATAAATTAATAACTATACAAATAAATTTATAAAATTATTATTATCTTTCATTCATTTTATTAATATTTTTTAAGTTTAAAATAATTTAAGACAAAAGTTACAATGAGATATGGGGAGTAATTAAGACTTTTTTTCTTTGACAAAAACTACTACTATAAATTTGAAATGTCAAATAAATGAGTTTTCAAGTTATTTATCAAATCCAGTAAAAAAAAGTTATTTATCAAATATATCTATATAATAAAATATAAATCATAAAATGTGTTTTGACAATCATGTCAATTGTCAACTAAACATAAGTCATCAAATGCATTTATTAAAAAAAAAAAATTATAACTTTTTCTTTCGCTTTTACCCTTAAACCTTAACGTTTTACTCTACTCTTTTTACTTTATCTATTTCTGAATTGTTTTTATACCATTATCCCTATTATCGTCTCTTTTCGAGATTCTTCTTTTTGTCTTAATTATTGTTTTCTTTTTAATACTATTTTTTTAAGATTAATGAAATAAACTCGTATCCACGCCTAATACATCCAGAAGGACCAGAACAGAGGAACATAAAAGTCCAAAAATCAATCAAAAGTCCACTAATTCTCTCCTTTATTTTTTTTTTCTACAGAAATCTCTTGTTATTTTAATATACTACATTATATGATCTGTTTTACACTTTAATCATGCACACCAAGGCAGACATCGAGCCCCACAATCAAAGAAAAATAATAATAAAAAAGTACTGAAAGGCACAGATTGCGGATTCCCTCAAAATAAACGGGAAAAAAAAATCAAAAAATTCAAAAGCAACAAAAAAAAAAAAGAAAAAAGAAAAAGAATGTGTATGTTGATTTTTCACAAATTGTCCCGGAAAATGACCGTTGGCCATATGTCACCTTACCGTTGCAAAACTTAACCGTGGGACCGGACTGAGTTGCCCCGGGTCAAGAAACGGGTTGGTGGACCGAGTAAACTCGGCGGCGTTCCCTGCCACCACCACCACCGCGAGCCACTTCCTTTCAATCTCCTTCTTCCTCGCCACACCCTTCTCCTTGGTCTTCTTAACCGAATCCCAGAACTCATTGTTCTTTCCCCTATTCACAAACAAAAGCACCAACTTTTCACGAGTCTCCTCCAATCTCCCCAAATACCCCACCAACTCGTTCAACTCACCCACGTCCTCCATTATTCTTCCCCCAAGCTCCTCAACACGCATCAAAATCTCACCTTGCACGCTCCTATAATTCTCCCCCACCAATCTCACAACCTCGTACACCAACTCGTTCCTCTGAAGGTGCAACGAATCTGGAACGTGGCTTGTTTGTTCGACGAAACCCACGAGAGCCTCCAACTTATACAACAAATCCGCATTCGACGCCTTCGAAACCAAAGTCTTTTTCTTTTCTTGGGACTCGCAAGAGTGGTTCAAGTAATAACCTAAGATCCTTGAAACGGTTAAGCTCTGTTCCAACACTCCCGCGTACCAGCGAACCCACGAACTGAGTTCGAGCGATTCCAAGTCCGAGCCGTCTCGGAAGGTGGAGAGGTTCAAGAAATTGTGGCCACCGTAGGAAGGGTAACAGGAGAGTTGGTCTTTCAAAATGAAGGGTCCCTTTACGACGACGTTGTGGAGTGTGTAGAGGCATTTGAGTGCCACGGTGGCGCTGCGCGTGCTGTGGAGGCGGTCCATTAGCGCGTCGATGCAAGCGCGAGGGTGGCGCTTCTGGTGGGACCCGACCACGAGGACGGCGGAGATTGTTTCCTCGGAGGGCGGCGCGGCGAGGGCGTGCGTGGTGGCGCGGAGCACGTGCACGCGGACGGAGGACACGTGTCGCTTCGTGGATAGCGCTGCAGCGATTACTGAGGCTTTGTCTTTGAGGCTTTGAGCCAAATTTCTTAATCGATTTTGCTGGGCCATTGCGGAAGAAGAAGAATTTGGTACCTTATATAAAGGGTTGTGTTTTTGAGTCAGAAACCCAATCTTCACTCGCATTGCATTCTCACACGCATACGGTGCCTAAATTATATTTTATTTATTTAGTTATTGTTTAATTATCCTTTAAGTCACTATGATTATAGGTAAATTTTTTATTTCTTAAAATTTATATTTTAATTTTTTTAAAAAAAATTATCGCAAAAATTTTTTAATTAATAAAATTAAATTTTTTTAATAATAAATATTTTTTTTAAAATAAAATATAAATTTCAGCAACTACAAAATTTATCTATTAAACTTCGGAGAGGGACAAATTTAAAAATCATATATATTAAATGAATAATTTAATCTTTATTTATTTATTCGTGGAAAAAGAAACCACGTCGTTTTTAAGACTTTATGATAAATAATTAGATATCAGATGAAGGATATGGAATTCAGACCTTATTATTTCATTATTATATGCTTCCCCGCGTTTTCCTTCTCTTTGTTAACGCGGGCAAGGAAACTAATTTCTTTTTCTCTCAACTACATTGAAAAGACTATTAGTTAGTATTTGTTTATTATGTGCATAAAAGAGACTTTTTTTTAAAATTATTTAATTTGACCATTTACAAAAATTAGTCTCATTCGCTGGCTGATAGATATTTTATTCTTTATTTTTATTGACTTTTATTAATTCAATTGTTATCTTACTCTTTCTTTTTTAAACTAGTTCTTTCACCCATCCGATGCATGAAATCTTTTATATTGAAGGTCAAATAATATAGTTAGAACTTATATTTAATAGACATAATATTATGATAAAAGAAATAAAAAAAAAGAATAAATGTATTTTGAGAAGAATCTATAGGTAATAAATAAACTGTAAAAATGTTCAATAAATATTAAGGAAAGATATATGTGCATTAAATGGAGTGGAAAATATTATACTTGTAGACAATAATGAATTCCATCAATAATTACTAAATTAAAATACAAAATATATCACTTTTAAGTTTGTACAAAAAAGAAACAAAGGCAATTAATATAAAGGGTGTGTAAAAGTTGTTAACTTTATCGGAAATAAAACTTATGAACAAATTATACAGTTGATTAAACATGTTATAAAACAAAAAATAAACTCTAAACTAGTCATTAAATATTACATTACAACATATTTGAATTAAATTTTTAAATAAAATTATTGGCATTATAATATTAAAAATATGACGGCAATCAAGTCAGACATGTTTTGGAAAAATATTAAATACATACTTTAAAGTCTTTACAATAATTGAAATTCATTTGTATTGAACAATTTAATGCTAAAAATAAAATACTTGTTTTACAACGGTAAAAATATAATACTTTAACTATAAAAATGAAAACTTTTCAATGACTCGTTAAAAATAAATTATAGATTATTAAAAATATTATAATTTGAAAAACCACATTAATAATTGTTTAAATGAAATACATTTAATTACAATAATAATTATTTTCAATGACCCATTAAAATAATATTTATATTAGGAAAGACAGTTCAAAAGCAACATTTTATCTTATTTTAAGTATTAAAATCATTCATGTTCAATTTTCTTTTTTACAGCAGTTGAATATCCTTCTCAAAAATCATAAATATGATAAACGAACGCATATTATTTAAAAATATTTTTAAAAACATTATTTATTTTGACTTTATTTAAATTAAAAATTAAAAACTAAATATTTCTTTCATTTTATTTTTTGTTTATGATGTCTTTGTTAAAAATAGTAACAAATTAATAAATAAATGCATAATAACAAAAACATAAATGCATGAATTCAAACAACAAATATTGAAATTGAAAACCATTCATGTTCAATATCCTTCTTTTTTACAGTTGTTCAATATCCTTCTTAAAGATCATAAAATATTATAAATGATTTCATTATTTAAACATATTTTTAAAAACATTATTTTATTTTGAATTTATTTAAATTCAAAACTAAAAATTAATTTTATTTGTTTACTTTAGTTTTTGAGGTCTTTGTTTGAAAAAAGGCATAAATTAATAAATAAATGCATTATAGCAAAAACATAAATACATGAATTCAACCAACAAATATTAAAACCATTCATGACCAACCTCTTTTTTACAGCTGTTCAATATCCTTCTTAAAAATCATAAAATTGATAAATGAATGTATTATTTAAAATTTATTTATTTTGACTTTATTTAAATTCAAAATTAAATACTAAATATTTCTTTCATTTTATTTTTGTTTATGAGGTCTTTGTTTAAAAAAATCATAAATTAATAAATAAATTCATAATAACCAAAACATAAATGTATGAATTCAAACAAAAAATATTAAAACCATTAATGTTCAGTATCTTTCTCCCAATACTTAATAATGAACAAAAATAATACAATTCCTGTAATATATATATTATTCAATAAAGTATGCTTAAAAATGAAAAATTAAAATACTCAATAATCAATCCTTAAAACCTGATTATAAAATTAGAAAGAAATATTTTATAAAATGCTTATGTAACAATATATTTTATTAAATAAACAAGAAACAAAAGAATTAAAAAAATTATTTAAATGGGCCTTTTGTAACGATCTTTTCTCACTACATGTTTCCAAAACAACTCTAAACAATTCAAAGAGTTTATTTTTAGATATAGCTCCCAAACTATTTTGTTTATGAATTGAGGTTCATGTGATAGCATTCGCATTAACTTTGTCTTAACTTTGCATACACACATATAGCAGTAATATAACATATACAAAAAATACCTCGAGCATATATTATAAAACATAAAGAGAAAATATTTGAGCTATATAACACTGCAACCAACAAATATTAAAGTATTTTCAAAAAGTGATGTGTGAATACAACGATGTATTCATCAACAAAAGAATACATAGAAAAATGAGGGATACATCTCGCACACCCTATGCTGATCATCCTTTCAAGTTAACGATGGGGTGGTTGATCACCTAGCAAATGTAGCTCATGGTTATGGTGTACATTGGGTTACATATGTTGCATACCCCTCTCGTGGGTACTTGTTTGTTTCTTATTTTGGATGCTATTCAGTTATTGCTCTCAGCACGTAGCATTTGCGCTAAATGTTCATGCACCACATTAAATTGCTATCAGCATCCCATTACATTTCGGAAAATCAAGTGTGGAATTTATGGAGGTACTGATAGTAATGTATGTAAGTGCAGCAAGCAGCAGTCTAACATCTGTTTGTAGTTTTTTCTTAGGTTTTGTCCTTCATAAAAAATACTGAGTGTTGCTAGGTGCACCCAGCATTATTGTTGGTGCACCCAGCATTCTTAAAAAATGATAAAATTGTTCTTGCTTGATTTTCCTCCTACGGATCAACTTGATTCGTAAGTTGATCCGTAAGAGGAAAAATAATTATAATATACTTTAAAGATACAACATATTTATTTATAATATAATTAAATCTATTTTTTTAGAATAAATTTGTTTAGAAGATGATATTAAAATACTTACTCAGTCCTATTATAATTATTGTTTAAGGTTATTTTATACATATTAATAAAAATCAATAAATACATAAAAGATAATATTATAAAGAATTAATCATATCATTATTAATATTATAAAGAATATAAAAAAATAATTAGTATTATATTAAAAATTAAAATACTAACTACTTTATAATACATTTTTTTACATGATCATTAGTATAAGTGGGAAAATAGTAATTATAAGAAAATTTAAAAATATTAGTACGTTATATAAGATCTTAGATAACGACTGATGTCCATTTTTTGTTTAATTTTTTTTTACACCTTTTTCAACTTCTTTATTTCAATTATATTTAAAGTTATATTTTAAATTATTTTTTATTAGTTGGTAAACTAAGTTAACTAGACCATTTTAATAACACACGTGTATATAGACACAAATGGAATACACAATCAATGAAAATAAATAAAACTAACATTAGTAATGAAAATAAATAAAACCAACAATACTCATGAAATGAGTTCATGTACAATATCTATATATACAAGGAATATCAATGTAAAATATGTACATAAAATACGCCTGATCAGTGCGCTGCCTGCGTTTACACCTAACGTATACTAGATGGTCCTGTGTCACACTCCTGACCAATCTGAGGCATTCTTCGATCACCTCATGTGTCGATGAGCCAGGCGTGACCACCCCTAGACTCAAATGGCGCTCCAACCTCTCAGCAATGTCATCACAAACTTCCTGTTACATACAAAACAAACTAATTACACAAATTATTATGCAAATATTAAGGTAAATGACGTAAATTATTAGTATTACTTACCACTGCATGTCTGGGCTCCTCCACAGATGTCGACGATGCTCCTGGCTCCGGCACGCGAGGGATATCCGTCTGCGGGGCCTGAGGGACGACTTGGGGCTGCGGGGCGTGACCATGAGGCAGAGGATCTAATGTGTGGCCTATTGTCATGAAAGGATGGGAGATGCAGAAGAACCAGTCGATGTAGTCACTGGAACACGCCCCTAGCACAACGCACACCTCACTTGCAGGTACGATATGATCCTCGTAGTGCATCCACCTGTCGTGTATATCATCATACGAGACCCATGAATCGACAGGAGGAGCAAGAATGGTCTGCGTGTAGCCAAACTGCCGCACGACCCTCTCCGGTCGGTAATAAACAACAACAGGCCCCCAGCGAAAGAGACCGAAATAGCATGATCTGACGTGGAAGTCCCGGACCTCCCGATGCTCCCCATAAGGGATCCAGTAGACATCCGGAATCTGGAGTCGGTCTAGGCGCTCCCTGTACGATGGCGTGCGAATGCTTTTCACGGTCTTCTTCGTCGCAATCAACCTACACGCACGCGGAGAAGCCTCGTCGTAGTCCTGGTCAACGGTGGACTCCGCGACCGAGGGAAAGTGCTCGTAAATCCAGCACTACAGATGTAACATTCAAATTATAAACATTAATAATGAAAGTTTAACAAAATTTAAAGTTGAACATTGTTTAGCCTGAATGAATGAAAAACATATTTGTTATTTGTAGCAGTGTGATGTAACCGCCAAGCTATCGACTGTGGCTCATAGATGCATTGTTCAGCTGGTCGTACATATGAACCAAAGCAGCCATTCCCAGGCGTACCTCTCTGTCATACTGAGGTCACGAAGGATCTCCAAGTAGACAACATGGACATTGGTTGCACTCTTGTTAGCAAACAGAGTGAAACCCAGTAGGTGAAGAAGATATGCGCGAGCCGCAGCTATCCAATGACCTGCCTGGCATCGGCGCTGATATATATCACGTACCCATTGCAGGCGTACGTACGATCCGCGACACTGGACTGTCTCAGCCCTAGCAGACTCTGGAGAGACCATCGACAAGTCCACCAACATCTGAACCGCATCGTCCACGTGCAAGGGCTCAAATGCATGTAAGTCGCCAATAACGGGAAGATGGAGAAGAGAGGAGACGTCGTCCAATGTGATGGTGAGTTCTCCCACCGGGAGATGGAAACTAGACGTCTCCCGGTGCCACCGCTCCACAAACGCGGACAAAAGTCCCCGATCGCCGGTGTCTACCGAACACGCGATCAGAGGACTTAGTCCTGTACCAGCAATAAGTCCCTCAATGGTAGGGACAGGCCTGCCTAAACTGTGGACCTTCCTCCCATGAGAGGATAGCTTCAATTCAGGATGCTCCTGAATTGAAGTATAAAGGAACATAAAATTCGTTAAAATTATCATTTAAAGGAAAACTAATGTCAATCATAAAGTATAATTTACAAGTAACTAAAAATAAATAGTATAAATACCTCTCCCGTCCATACGCTGCAAGCAACGTGATCCGCATACGCTGTCAACACAGATGGGTCGCTCGGACCACCCGGAAATCCCTAAGGCTGATCCTCAACCGCCTCTACGCCTGCGTCCGCAGGAATGTCCTCCACAACAGCTGGTGCCTCCATCGGGTCATCTTGAACATCTGGCGCAGGGATGACTGGCTCATCGACGTGATCCGCAGTCACAGCGACTCGCTGCCTCCGTGCGGATGCAGTAGGCCGTCGACGCTGCGGAGCATCATCGGAATCATCACGATCTCCTCTGCCCAGACCTCTGCCAGTGACTTGACCTAAGGCATGACCTAATCCTCTAGTCCTAACCATGATCTGCAAATGAGTACCGCAAAATCCATCACTCATTTCATTTTCTCAAATTTCAAGCATTTGGTTAACTTAATTCAATTACTCTAATAGCCACTTGTTGTTTTATCATATGTTTTACTTATTAGAGAGAAACTTGCTGAGCTTTATGAATCTGACAAACAATGGTCAACAACATCTCAAATGCTTAGTGGTATTGACCTTGATTCAGGAAGGTGTTGTTTTGTGTTTTGTTCTATTTTTATAATTGACCAAAGCTAGAATAAAACTCATTAGAGGATTGAGCGAAGGAATAAAATAGCTAACTTGAACAAGTGCAGAAGAAGACTTAAATTCTTACTAAAATGTACAAATTTGGATGACTCTAATAGAAGTAACCCACTACTTTAAACTAATTCAATTGCCTTAACATGTTCACTTCATTATGATATCAATGTCAATTCCCTCCCTTGTTGGCTACCACAACTAGGACCATTCCTTGTTATACTGCTTGTGACAATTCCATCTAAGAACAATATATATTAATATATAGAACAATATTGATGTTCAGTCTGAAATAGAAATAAGAACAGTGAGTAAAAGTTGCAATCATTATAGGATTTGGATTAATTGTTCTCCTAACCCTCATAAAACTTTCTCTCTAAATGTTTTCTATATACACTAATTGATTGTCCTTATAGTATTCTATCTAGAAATAATCCACATTGACCAATATGTTTTTGTTGACCAGTTCTATAAAAAGCTAATAATGCTAGTCCTAAATATGTTGTGAATGTTGAAATTGAAGTTAGTAGTGTGACCACCGGATAATGATTCATGAAGGAATGATGTGTGTGGATAAACGAAATAGAATCAAACCAGGATTGATGTGTGTGGATAAAAAAAAATTAGGAATTAATGCTAAGATAGTGTTTGATGTGTGTGGATAAACGAAATAGAATCAAAATATACCATTTCTCAACACAATATTGTGTTTTGTTCTATTTTTATAATTCACCAAAGCTAGAATAGAACCCATTGGTTATGTTCCATTTTGTAACTTCTGTTCTAATATGTTTACCAAATGCTACCTAAGAGTGTAACACTTACCAATAATATATGATTGAATTCCTAGGATTCCTAGGAATAAGCATTTAGGACTGTGAAAGGTGTTGGCGGGGGTGGCATCTTTGTGCCCATGCTTACTCTAGTTGTGATTTTTATCTTTGTAATAATGAGACTAGTTTTACTAGCAATATTTGGTTTGGAATATTTGGATAATTTCATACAAGCACTACCTATCTCTTGGAATTTTTTAAATGAAGTAATTCATGCTAATCATTCAACGCCAATGGGTATTGTTGATGTATTTTTTTTTTGTAGGGTGGATCACATCAGTCCGAAAGTAGCATCACATGTGGATCCACTAGGATTTTTATAACACGTTGTAATTATAGTACCTCTGGTACTCTTTTATTAATATATATATATATCCTATTTTGCTGATAAAAAAAATGCTAATCAATAAAACACACTGATGTGTGTTTTATTCTATTCATCATATAAGGGGGAGCATCCTAACTAATATGTATGTCTACCAAAAAGGGATATTAGGTGCTAACCGGGACAAGATTTTTTTCTAATGTGTCCAAGAAACAACCAAAAAAAGCTAATTAAAGGGGGAGCATTGTCAGTAATTACAATGTTCAAGTTCAACAATATTGAAACAACCAAAAACAAAATAAGGCAAGCAAACCTAATTAAAGGGGGAGCATTGATTTGGTATTTTTTCAATTAAAATGAAACTGTTACTTTTACGGATCAAGTGATCCGTAAACAGCCCAACAACTTTCCGATAGCGGTTTCCGCCATCGCCGGCAACAATGGTGGAAGAAGAAGAAACGCGAAGGAGAAACGTACCTCGAAGAAGAAGCAGAAACGCAAAGAAGAAGCTTTCCACTTGATCCCGACAACAATGGCGGCAACGAAGATGAGGAAGAAGCATAAACGCGAAGAAGAAGACTTCACTTAGGAAGAAGAGGCAGCGCGAAGAAGAAGAAGAACGAAGAAGATGCAGAATGAAGCAGAAGAATGAAGAACAAGAATGAAGCAGAAGAAGTAGAACCGTCCGAGAAAGGAAGAAGAAGAAGTAGGTGCGGGAGAGAGAGGGGCGAGAGAATTTTTTTTTTAAAAATCCTAAGGGGCTTTTAAGTCTTTTCCCACAAATTGCTAGGTGCACCAGCAAAACTGCTGGTGCACCTAGCAGCACTCAAAAATACTGCACGGATAAAAACCCAAACGGGCGACAAATATTTAATACAAGGCTCTTACTATTTGCATCTCGTTTTTCCTAAGTACACCCCAATATCCCATTTCTGCCTCTCAATTATCCATTATACCCTTTTTCTTAAAGAAATACACCCCTTTTTCTTTCTGGAAATGTATTTCTAAAATTACATATACCTATTCCAGAAACGTATCTTTAGAACTATGTTTCATAGTTTTAGAGATATACTTATAGAATAAATATATATTTTTTAATAAAATATCACTTAAGAATTAAGATGGTTGATGAGAAATAAAAAAAAAAGATGATAAAAACTTATCTTATACTCATATTTTTTAGTTTTATTTTCAATATATCATTAGTGTTCTTTAAATTCTATTTAAAATCTTATTTTTATCTTATCTTTATTATTCTTTAAATCTAATTTTAACTTCATCATATATTCATTATATAATATTGTGTTTTCATCATTATTGTATAATAGTTTGTGTTTTTCTTCAAGTGACACTGTATTTCAAGATACATTCATCACTAACTTCATACATTATACACCTTTATTACAAAGTTTTATTAAAAAATATATACCTATTCCAGAAATTTATCTTTGAAATTATGAATCATAGTTTGGGAGATACATTTTTTATATAGGTATATGTAATTCCAAAAAAATGTTTCTGGAAAGTAAAAGGAGTGTACATCTTTAAGCAAAAGGGTATAATGGGTAATTGTGAGGTAGAAAGGAGGTAAGGGGTGCAAATAGCAAGAGCCTAATAGAGTGCTAGTACGGGTCTTCTAACTTTATAGGGCTAGTAATGGGGTTTCGCGGTAACAGGACAAAAGAAGTGGGGGATTTGCTAGGGGCACCCAGCAGAATTGCTGGTGCACCCAGCAAATTTTAAAAATCCCAAAAATGCCCTTCATGCTTTTTTGCAAACTTGTTCCGTTGACAGGGGCGGAAGAATTCTTTCATGGGACTCCACGGAAGAACCTTCTTCCGCAGTTATAATGTCAACTGCGGAAGAATTCTTCCGCCCCTGTCAACTACAGGGAAGAACCTTCTTCCGTGGGACTCAGCCACATCCTGGGTAACCCGTTGCCTACGTGCGGAGGCAGTGGGCCTATGATGGCGAGGAACATCCTGACTAAGGTCTCTGCCTCTACCTGTGCCTACCAGACGACGTAGACCTCGTGTTCTAACCATGATCTGAAATCATGAAGAACACTCAAATAATTTGTGTAACAAAGCTTTGGAATTCTAACTAATCCACATAATTTATCCAAACCCACGGATTATATATTTAGTTCAACATAATTTATCCAAATAATTGACATACAAATGCATATATATCAAATGCATATATAAATCACACCAAATATAATTCAATTGATTAGTAGAACTCAAATCCTGTCATTGTGATTCTCTCAAGACACAATTCTACTTATTAAACCAGAAGCTTTATTTTTCTTTCCTTTATACATTGCTATTACAATCAATTATTGTGGTATAAATTCCTTTAATTCATCTCTAAGTTCAAGTTAAATCAAAGAAATTATATGAACTGTCTAACTTAACATCATCACACGAATTTCATTAACTAAGCAATTTCTCACAGTGCAAATGGTTCTGACAAGCCTTGAGCAGTGGTAACCCTGTGTCTCTTGAATAGCAGAGCCACTACTATTCAAGTAGGCATGATGATGGGGTTTTTCCATCCCCGCCCTAAAACTCAAATTACTTAGGAGTGGATTTTTTGAATTACATTTATGTGGAGTGAAACACTTTGATTGATTGTGAATTGAAATTGTATAAAAATACAGAGTATGGTCAAATATTCAAAAAGGGCACAAGGCTTGCGGATCCATGTGGGTGCTTGGATTTCTAATCACCAACTGCACATGAATCTTAGTTACAATGAAAGTGAACTATTACAATATTCTAGTTCATATGGTAAGGTATGGAGAAAAGAGTAAGCACCCGAACAAAGCATTTGTTCTTACTAGGAAGGGCTAGATACATAGCTCACATGTGTCATTTAATTTGTCCTAGTTGTCTATTATTCTTTCAATAAGAGCTTTTCATCCTTGTCAAGGAAGGGATTCAATGGTCAGAATAAGGATAATTTGTCCTAGTTGTCTATTATTCTTTCAATAAGAGCATTTGTTCTTACTAGGCTTTATCACCAAATAAGGATATTTGGTTTGTATTGAGTATTAGTAATACTAATTACCCATAATTCCTGCCAATTTCTAGCCTTATTTTTATTTTTTAAATTTTAATTAAGCTAATTATGTCAACGTATATGCTTTGTAAAGAAATTCCTACTAAACTTTTTCATACCATTTAGAGTGCATTTGGTTTGGAATGACTTGGATTTGTAACTAATACAAATACATGTAACTAATACAAATGTGGGTGCTTGGATTTGTAATCACCAAGTGCATCATTTTGTATTCAAAATTCTCAACACATCATTTTGTATTCAAAATTCTCAATACATCAAATTAGAGGAATCAAGGTGCTCCATCATTTCGTGTTCAATTTGTTAACTAGCTATTTATGTTGCATTTTACAATATTATCTTCTACTAACACATGATGCTACTAGCTAGACTCGTCTCATGCTCGATCTCTGTCCCGTAACAGGCATAGCACAACATGTTCTTTTAAATTGTAGCTGAGGTTCCTCACCATAGTGTCATATTTCCTGTGAAAAGGAATTGGATAACCAATTTAATTTTGCTCTTTCATGTTGTGTTCCACATAACAATTCAATTTATGCATTGTATACAGTCATTCACACATTCTAACCAAATGACAGCAAATAACAGTTCAATTTAGACATCCTAGTGCATAAGTCAATCACACCAAATAACAATTCAATTTAGACATCCCAATAGCAACTAAAAAACACAAAATTAGGGAGTTTGTGTAACTTAAATACCATATACACTCTGTAACACTTAATAAATAAATAAAAACTTACTAATAATATCAATAAATTGCAGGTTCAGACATAATTTTCAAGAAAAATAACCAATATACAGCAAAATGCTTCTTGCGGAAGAAGTTTGACAGCTTCTTCCGCGAGCAGAAAATGCACTCTACGGAAGAAGGTGTTCTTCCGCGAGTGTAACAACACGGAAATGGAGTCAGCGGAATAAGGTGTTCTTCCGCGGGCTCCTGCGGAAGAAACTAAAAAGGTTCTTCCGCGGGTGCCAGCGGAAGAACTTTTCACATTTCTTCCGCAGGAGCTCGCAGAAGAACACCTTCTTCCGCTGAATCCATTTCCGTCCCCTAACACACGCGCGGAAGAAGCTTCTTCCCGCGGAAGAACTTCGTGTTCAATCTCCAGCACCAAACAACAACAATGTCGTCTATCCTAAGGCCATTAACGTTATTCTAACAGTAATCCAAAGCCAATGGAGTTAGAACACTAACCTCGATGGCGGAAGAAACGCTTAAACAACCCAATGAAGAACTCCAAGGGACGCAACCAAAATGGAGAAGAAGACTGCTGCAAGGAACACTGCTACGAGGAGGAAGAAGACTGCTGCGAGGAAGCCCATGGAAGAACACGAACGAGGAAGGGAGCGCGGAAGAACACGAACGAGGAAGCTGAAGAAGAAAGGGGAAGAAGGGGAGAAAATGCTGGGTGCACGGAACAGGAATGAGGGCGGAAGAAGAAACTTTGTTTTTTAAAATTTATTAACTTTTGATTTTTAAACGAAGGGCATTTTTGTAACTTCAATAAATTGCTGGGTGCACCAGCAATTTTGCTGGGTGCACCTAGCAACAGCCAAGAAGTGGGGAGAGGTCTTTCATCTTCTGAAGTGTCGTGAATGTAATGTTTCCAAAATAATTAAAACAAAACAAAAACAGTGTGGTGCATGTACGTTTAGTCGTACACGGAACTTAGTTTGCTCCTTTGTCTAAATTCACATGTTACTAATACTACTTCTCTTACATTGTGGACCAATGCCTCCAAGGCTGAGAACAAATTGAAAGAATTCACTAGATCAAGCACCACCACAAGATACTATGCTCCAAAAGTGTTAAATGCAAGGAAAGTAACCTGATTGGCAAGAAAACAAAAAGGGTAACACCTCGACCAGAAGCACCAATTAGACCATAAAATCTCATTGACCAATGTTTAGAAAAATGTAGAACTGTATTAATATACGTATAGTACGGGGAGAACACGGTATTTGTTTTATAGTATATAGAGAGAAAGGGAGATCAATTTATATTGTTATAAGTATACCAATTCTTATACTTTTCGATCATTTTTTCATTAGATAATTTTAATTTAAAATATACCCTTAAACTAAAACCCATTATCATTTCTATAAAATTTTACATTAATTCAAATTTATCTAGTAATTCATTGATATATCAAAATTAACATTATATATATATCAAATTAACGAAGGAGCAAATAAAAATTATTAATTCAATTCTATTTTAGTTATTTAAAAAGGATAAAAATATAATTGTTAATTTTCTAAAACAAACTTTAACATTAGAATAGAGACAAAATATTTTAATTTGGCATTTAAAATTAAAAAAAAATCGTTATGAACAAGAGTCGATGTTCGAGAGTCACAAGAATTATAAGAATATTGTGAATTTGTGAGACATTTGTTATGTCATTGTTAAATATACACTATTATTGTTTGTAATAATTTATAATTTATATATTTTATATAATTATTAGCATCGGGCTTTCTGATACAAGTAATGACTTGGTTAATTTAAAGATTCTGTTAAACGAGTGACACTTCATTTAATATTTCTTTTTGAATTATATAATATGGCAAGGTTCATTCTTAATTAATTACGACTTCATGTCAATCATACTATAAGACATTCTTCATTTGATAGGAATTTAATTGTTAAAAATTCAGTAACGTCGTTATCATATTTTATCAATGTAGTTTTTATTTAATATGTTATATTATCGATGGCATTAATTATATAATAATCACCCTTATATCGTTTGAAAACTCACTTGAACTGACTATTAAAGATGATGATCAAACAAAGAAATAGATAAATTCAATTTATTTTACTTTTGAAAATAAAAAAGCCAAAAAATTACTGAAATAAAAAATAACATGACATGATTCAAAAAAACCATAAATAAAAAAAATTGGGGCAAAAACACTGAAATATGGATAGGGGTCAATTAAATTATTTTGTTCAAAGGATCATCCTAATAAAAAAAAAATAATAACGCTTCATCGTAGGATTCGTTTCACCATAGATTTCGCGATATTCACCGAGAGAAAATAATATTGCTGTAAGAGGGGTATAAATACAGTCTGAATTTATTTACAAATAACAGCCCATATGTAATTAATAATAAACTGCTCTATAATAACACTTGCTATATATCCTTCTTTCTCTTATAATTGTACTAGTAATCCAGATAATAATTAATAACTTCATAATAGTATATATAATTGCTTTATAACTATAATAAATAATAAATAAACTATTGACCTTTTGCATTATCGTAACATTTCCAGTACACTATAAATATATTAAATAAAGCCATGATAACCCTCATAAATTATTATATTAACCAATCAGAACTCAGAATAGAAAACATATAACCTATAGAGCATGGCAGCACTATAGGTTCTTAAAAAAAATATTACTACTGTCTTTATACGTCTTCTGTTTTTCGGTACTTAAGTGCTAATGTTGTAAGATGGGCACACAACGGATGAAAAGATTAATGGATAAGTTTTTCTATATAGAATGATAAAATAAGAAGAACGGAATCAAATAAACTTCTATATAAATTAAAATAATTTTTTATTAATTAATTTGTAAATGTTTTCCCATTTTTTTAATATAAATTATATAAGAGAATTTTTAAAAATTAACTAAATAAAAAATCATTTTAATTTATAGAGAAACTCTTTTTTTTTCCAAGAAATACTTCTAAAAAATTTTACCAAATAGACCCTAACACAAATAAGCATATCTTCAAATCAAATCAGCAAGACTAGAAAAGAAGCAAATGTTTCATATTTTCAAATTTATTCATGTTTACAAAATCCTAGAAAAGAAGCCATTGTAATCATAAAAATTACAAAATATTACTCCAAAATTTCCAAACTCCAAAACCATACAAATAAATATTACTGCAGCATATATAAAAATTACAAAAAAAAAATAAAAATGTAACTATATACATGAGCACAAAGGCTGGTTTGGTAAATGGCAAAAGCAAAAGCCATTGTGAAACTGTGAAAGTAATGATATTATGATCATCTTTGACTTTTAGCCACCAAATAAAAAATGAAGCATCTAAACCTCACTAATATCCCTTGTCGTGGAGAATAACCGATCCGAAGACCGTTCCCCGACATCATCCTTAATCGAGCGTGGCCGAGAAAACCACCACCTCACGTGAGGACTGGTGCTGTTTCTTGTCACGTGAGGGCTGAGGCTGCTACCAAGGCTCCTTGCCCTGTAACCCCTCCTTCCACTATTCTCGCGCGTGAACGTCACGCTCACGCCGCAACTCTTGGTGCGACTCAGCATAAGCTCGTTCCGCACTTCCTCAGGCAAACGCAGCGTAAACCGTTCACAATTCTCCCCGGGTTGAACCAGCGAGTGCCCCGTCGAGTGAGACCGCGGAAACCAACTCGCGATACTAAGACCCGTTGACCATGGTCGCGGCGGTGTACGGTTCTGACTAAGCAAATCAGCACCCACGGTTTCGGGTCGGGTTGATGAGGTTAAAACGGGCTGCTCCGGATCCGGGTTTTGGATAGGAGCAGAACACCGGTCATCGGGTTTGGAAGTAAGATTGGCGCGACAGACGGGGCAAGTGGAGTGGTTTGCGAGCCACGCGTCGATGCAGTCGGAGTGGAACACGTGGCTGCAGTTGGGGATGAAACGTAGCGTTTCATCCTCCTCGAACTCGTTTAGGCACACGGCGCATTCTAGCGTGGCGCGCCCTATCTTGAGGCTCTTCACGGTGGAGTACACGAACGTCGGGAACGTTTCGATGACTTCGCGGCCGAGGCCGCGTTGCCGGCGCGAGATCAAGATGGAGAGGTCGAACCTCCCTCCCATCCTGCGCTCCGCGCACTGGCGCGTGTACACGGAGAGGAACCCTAGGATGAAGAACACCACCACCAGGATCAGCAGAACGATGGCCATGGATTTGTCGAACTTCAGCCTCGTAAAGCGGTCCTGCTGCGGCGGCGGCGTCAGCGTGTTCGGAGGCTGCGCGGTGGCCTGCGGCGGAAATTCCGTGAGGAGAAAGAAATAGAAAAGAAAAAGAAGGTCATGGTGGAAAATGGAGTGTGTGAAAGTGGTCATTAGGGTTCAGGTGTACAAGCAAAGAATTTGGATGGTTTTGGTCTTAATTAATAATAGCCACCCACCGTACATGCATACTCATTGTTTTCTTTTGACTCTGGTAATTAATATTTAATGATATGGCTGTTACAAAAAAAGCAGTAGCGTAAGGCACTGGGGCGTTTTGGATAATGGTGGCGAAGGAAAAAAAGAGGGTGGTTAAAGTATTCAACTTCTTTGGAATTGGGTCGTGCTATGATTTTATTCTACTATTTGGTTTTGGGGTTTGAAGGAGTCGCCATAGACTTTGCTTCCTGAGGTAGCTTAATTGCTTGCTTGCAGCTTCATTGGGACGGAAATTTTCCTAAAGAGGATATATAAAGCTTTTATTTTAGGTAGGTATTGAAAAAAGAATTCAAAACTTTCTTAATTATTAGTAGTACTGTTTTTGTTTTTGTGATAATTTATGTTTTTCTTGATTTGAGAATACATATTTATTTCTGTTCCTCACCGACCCCTCCCTTCCGACCAAATAAACCTCGGTCAATTGTTGTCTTAGCGTTGTGTTCTAAAATCTTCTGTTCGATTACGTCAGAAGGAAGAAAAAAAACAAATAATCCTCGAGGGATGATTTTGAGATTTTACTGGATACTGGATAGTGGATAGGAATCTATGACTTGATTTATATCGAAATTTAAAAAATTGGATTAAAATTCTTAAAAATCTATTTAGTTAAAAAAATAATGCGACTAGTTTCCAACGAAATAAAGTGCCTATTATGGGGCAGTTTCTCAAAGCATAAGTGGTCACTCTATGCACATAAACAAAGATCAAACCTGCATCGTATGATTAAAAGCCAACCAAAATTACTTGTAACTTATATCACATCTTACGTGCTAAAAACATTTTAATTTAAATAATATATATATATAATAACTTAGCATCAAAGTCACTGGATGTAAATCAAAGATTTGAAATAAATATATTAATCCATTGTATTAATTAACATATATACTATAGAATTAGAGGTAGTTAATTACGAAAAAAAATTCATTGGTTTGGTGATTTTAATAAATTATTAGTTTTTATTCCTCAATAAGACTCTGATTTCGCTTCCAAATAAATAAATAAAACAGACTCTAATTTCTCTTCCAAATAAATAAATAAGAGAATTGTGAGTGATTTCATATATTAGAGATTTTTCAAAGGTATTATATATGAGCATGTGAATACTTCAAGCTTAATTTTGGGGGAATTCTAATGAGCCACCACGGCTTTCATTGAAAAGTGAAACCTGCATACACCTACACAAATATTTTGATGTCAAAGTCAAAAAGTGTAAGAAATACATAAAATGAGTTTTGATCCATACTTGTAAACATGAAATTGAAGCAAGCAAGTTATCGACTAAAAGTAATCGAAGATTATGAGTGATAACTGGAGCTCGCCCTCCTTATCTAGTGTGTCCAAATCTCCATCAAGCAATTCAACACTCTGAATTTTGTAAGAAAAAACGGTTTCTTCATTGAGGTTTCCATTGAAAACACACTAACATTTGAATATGGACACCCGTCAACCAAAGGAATATCTCAATATCTCATAGCAAATTCCAAATAAATTAATCGGTAGAAGTACGTAAGGAAAGTACATATTATTATAGTCTTATATGCGTCTTACACTCGTTTCTCTCGTATTCTCAATGTTCTCATAGTCAAGCCACCAAATAAAAGTAAGCATTCTAGCTAAGATAGTTAAAGTTTTCATTAAATTTAAAACCTAATTTTTAAAAGGTTAATCAGTAGTAGTGTCATCTTCATATATAAAAATTCAATTATTTATATAAAGAATTATATAATTTTGTAATTTATTAATCCATTAATTCTTATATATTAAATTAATTTGAGTACACTCGTTGCTAAAAGTGAAACTCTTTCTTAATCTACCTTTGTCAATGTCTCATATAACTTACCTTAATTATATGTCATTTAATTTGTATTTTGAAAAATACTATTTCTTAAATTTAATTAATCCGTTGTCAGTACTAAAAACCAAAAAACTATGGAAAACTGGAATTGGAAGAAAGAAATGAAATACAGTGCTAAAATAAAATAATAAACCCAACTTTAGCAGTCCAAGCCCAATAGTATTAATCGAACTACTTCATGAAGCCCAGTATAGTGAATCAGACGCAGAGCCCAAATAAGTGTGATATTATTAGGAGAGTTACTATTGGCCTCATGATAATTATTCCTAGCCCCTTCAAAGGGGTTGATACTTTTTTATTTCAAAAACACCCTTCCCATGGAATCACGATTTTGCTACACAAAACACACAACGGAATCATGATTCCGTTACGCACCAATTTTCACACCCTTATTCTCAACGGAATCACAATTCCATTGTATTCATATACAATGGAATTACGTTTCCATTTTTTGAGCCTTAAACATAACAAATAAATCATGATTTCTGTTATTATATTTTGCGGCATCCCCCTTAACACAATGATATCATGATTCAATTGTGGATAATTTTTTTATCATATTGGAATTGTGATTCTATTATAATAAAAAAAATTATCCACAACAGAATCGTGATTCCATTGGGATAAAAAAAGAGAAGAAAAACACATTTGTGTGAAGCTTAAATGTGTCTTTTTATTGAATACTGCAACACTGCATTTATTGTCCATTTATTGGCTGAGACTGCTTTTTTTCTGAGATGTATTGATTGAACACCACTTTTTCCAATACACAATTACTAAACAATAATCATTTTTCTTGATATGCATACCAACCGTATTAAATATAGACACAATTTAAACCATTTATGTTTTTGGTGCTATCTCAACTATTGATATGGTATAGGTCATGAGAGAACAATAGATCATCTAATATAAACATTAGTAGAGATTTGATGCAACTCAACATCTTTACTTGATATTCATTATATTGCTTAAAACATGGAGAGTGTATCTGTTCTTGTGTATTGCAATGATGACATAATTTTATCATCTGAAGGGATATTGTGTGAATGTCCTAGTGGTCCTCAAGTCATCACAATAAGTGATCACATGTCGCTAGATGTCTTAAGGAATACAATTATTGACGCCATCGGATGTTACAAAGTTTTAGTTGATTTTTTTTACCGTCAACCAATTTACGTCAATGATGGTTGTGTTGAATAAGAGTTTATGAAGCTTAAACCCGACAATGATATAGGAAAAATGTTTTTCATCTTTTCGGACTTTAGTAGCAAAGGTCTAGCAAGCTTTGCATGGGATCTGAAGCCATCTAGAATCGATCCTACAAGAAAAAATTCAATTAGTAAATATTTTTTAAGTGACAATTCAGGAAAGAAGATTAACAAAATCCATTTTGATTTATCTGGCAAGAGTAGTTTCTCACCTAGTACATACTCTGTCAGTAGCTGCCCAAGGGGTAGATGTACAGGAGGATGTGGTGGCTCTCCCTCCTTTGGCGGAATGACATATGGGTAGGAAACCTGATAAAACCAAGGTAGATAGTTAGGGATACAAGCCCAAGGACCCCTAGGTGACACAAAATCTCTAGTGGAATAACATGTTGTTGCTATGGCGTCCCTAAATAATGACTGGTTTAATAGTAATAAATTAAATAGCAGAAACCATGGGAAATTTTTTTTTCCGCACGGTTATTTATTTCACGATAATTAATTTCAAAAAGAAAATTATCACTATAGAGTCCTGAGTGGCCAGTTCACAACTCTATTCGGATTCATTTCTTTCTGATCACTTATAACCTCCAAACTATTTTCTTTTTCAGAAAAAAATATCAGCCATCATTTTGGGTCGTCACGTGAGAAATAATAAGGTGCGGTCGATAAACTCTTTTCAAATAAAGTTCGTTAACATTTCTTTTTCAAATAATAAGATAAAACATAATTGTTTTCATCATCAAAAACTGTCCAGAGCAAAGGTAACAACTGTGGTGGCTTCAGCCACAATAAACATCAGGGAGCGGGTCCTCATCATCCTCTGGTAAGTCAGGGGCATCCATAGCAGGTTCAGGAGATAACTCCTCTGGGTCCTCTTCAAGATCCTCTTTAGAGGATGACACCTCTATCAATTGAGCAGGCTCAACTAGTCGATATGGAGTAGGCGTAGGTAGTATCCACTCCACAGGTTGCTGAAGTGTGCGTGCGGGTTGCTCCGGATGTACTAGCGAAGTAGCAGTGAGTCGAACTGTACCACGGAATTGGCACCTCTCATTGCCTTCAAGGGTCTCCCAAACACCCTCTAGGCACTCCATCACGACGCGATCATGGATCAACTGCGCTGCCATCGCGATCTACAAGAGATAAAAGAAAGGGGGGTAGACTCTTTCACAAGAAATCTAACTACACAGGTAACAATACAATGCGTCCCATAACGGCTACGCACTGACAAAATGTCTTTTTCAAGAGATTTCCTCTCTGGTAATCGATTACCAAAGTATGTAATCGATTACGAGTGCCCAAAAATGAATTACAACAGCTGTTGCACATTGGAACTTAAAATTTACATTGTGTAATCGATTACACATAAATGGTAATCGATTACCAGCAACATATAACATTGTGTAATCGATTACACACAAATGGTAATCGATTACCAGCAGCTACTGCACGTTCTGTTTCAATTTTTAAACCCTATAATCGATTACACAATGTCTTGTAATCGATTACCAGAGGGAATTTTTCAGATAAAAACACAAGATAGATAGCTGGCCAGCCGCCACACAAGCCTTCCTGCTTCGTGGACTTTTGTTCCTTTATTGGTTGACTGCCAGGAGCTAGCCTGCTGAGGTACGCCACAGGTTCTCACTGGCTGACTATGCCCGGGTTGGGTCGGGATTGGCCAAGCTTGGTTTTGGGCAATAGCACCCCACCTGACGTCCCCAAGGTCTCATGACCCTCGCGACATATCCTCAGGTACCACTCTATGGTCAACTAATAAAAGTTGGAAAACTGACTCTTCCACACTTTCTCACACAGGGCTTATTGGGTTATGGGGCACCCGTCATATGTGGTACTAGGTGGCGATCAGGTGATGGCGCAAAACAAATATCTCATTTCCACAAGCCCAGGCATAAGCACACCATCCCCAGTTGCCCACCTTTAAATTAAGCTCACGTACACGTACGTAGCTCTTCTCCTCGTTCCTCTCCGCATCGGGTCCCCATCAACCCCTCCAAACATTCACAATGTCAAATCAATTCAATTCTATTTGACATGAAACTACCTTGGAAAAAAATAGAGTGGAGGCAGAAATCTTTACACAAGATTCATTCGAATTCCACAGAGTTTTTCCTACCAACATACCTCAGTAAAATCCTCATCCCTGATTCGTTAACCATTGGATCGCCTTGAAAATTTAACTGGGGGTTCCTAATACAGAAATCTACGTTTTGACCGTTGGGATCTACTAAAGAATGTCTAGAACACGAGATATAGTACCTTTCCCGTGACAGCAAAAACTAGCACTGAACAACTAGTTTTTTTTCTACATAATTGGCAGATTTGCTGCATGATTGGGCAGCTTTTCTGCATAATTTTGCAGATTTTCAAAATCTAGCTTACATGCATCCAATTCCATTCAAATTGGATCCTACAAGTCCTAAACCATGTATAAATCATGTTCAAGCCAAAAACAAACTTCAAACCAAGCTAAAGCAAATTATAGGTATCCAAAACCCACCAAATTTAGTGAATTTTCAAGGTTTGAAAGGTGAAAATGAAAATTGGGTGATTTTGGGGTAAACTCTCATCTTCATCAAGTCTATAACATTGAATTAGACTTGCTCAAACTAATTTTAAGGTAAAATCTCCACCTATTCAAAATTTGACCTCTCAACACTCAATTTACATTATAAATGGCTTTTTTCTTTCACATTTGCCACTAATTTTCCTCATTTGCTCTGACCAAGCTTTCCTACAAGTCCTAATTGACATTCTAAACTAGAATCAACTCACTTTAAACTCAAATTTCCACTAACACCAAATTTGGCTTTCTAAACCTCAAAATCTCACACTTTTCCACCTACAACACTATCATTCTCACATTTAACTCTAAGCTAACTCTCCCCATCCTCTCTACCAGTTTTCTATCTACATTTTAAGCACACATATATCTCAAAACATCATTATTGAACCCTAAATCAACATGGGCAATTTTGCTTACATTAAACATGTCAAGTTTAGCATCATTACAACAATTTCCTTCACAAACAACTACCCTAAAGCAATAACCTAGTAGAACTACCCATTATAGCTCCCAAGAACCCAACACCCACAGATTTCAAGTGAGGAGAAGTCCACCCTTTCCTGAAATTGAAGGTCCCACGAGGTAGAGGTAGGCTCCTAGACTCCAAAAACAGTTTTATCTTGCAATTTGGTGTGGAAATGAAGGGGGATTTGAAGCTTGAAGAGAGACAACAATGGTGGTGAAGAAAATGAAAAAGAAACGTGGAGGAAGAAAAAGAGAGTTGTGTTGGAAGTTTTTGGAGAAAGAGAGAGAATATTTGGCTTTTAAAATGGTTTTTCTTTTCTTTTTCATTTTCTTTTTAAAAACAATTTCACATGTCATTTTTTAATAGGAGCAAAAAGGGCCCACCTTTATTTGAATTGACCACATACTCAGCCATAAAAGAAGAAAAAAATTGGACCTTTTTGGATGCTGAAATCCTGCCTCGGTTTGCATGTCGCCTCTCCGGTTCCAGTTCTTTGCGTTTCTCTGCACCCGTCGGGGCCCATTTTCAAAGGTAGGCAATATATATATCAAAATGCTCAGAATAAGACCCTGAGCGTGGTTCAGAGGTTGGTTTTGTTTAATTATAAGTTGTACGCAAAACGATAATTTTTAGACTAATTAATTGCGAATTAATCTATAACCGTCTAGTTATGGGTTACTCTTCGTTAATTAGTCTAACCCACGTATTTCTCCCCCAATGTACATACTTCTACCAAGAATATATATATATAATCATTTAAATGTAATACTTACAAAATTCCGGGTAGAAATTCCAGGATGTCACAGTTGCCACTTCGCCCACACCATATCAAAAGCCTTATACGTGAGACGCTACGGTGGATGACGTGGGATGTGTTGAACATGACCAAACTACCTCAGCACCCACTCTAGAAGATAGGACCACACGTATGTCCCTCACTTAATGAAGCCAAGTAAAAGGGTATGCTAGGGGACAACATTCATCTCGAGTTCATCCAGCTTCTCCCTAATCGGATGAGTCTGCCCAGTGCCTTGTGTTGGCTTCCATATGTTGGCTACTAGGTCATCCAAAGCACCAGTCTTAGGCTCGAAATAGACAACAGTGGACAAATGCACAAACACCCAAGACTATAAAAAACATTATCAAAAAAATTAGTTACAATAATAAAGAAAATAAAAATACAAATAATCACAATTAAACAATTATTTGCTAACCATGACTAACGTCATGTAACCTCTAACTTGCTTGCTGGTGTATTAGCTCGCATAGGAGAGATGGTTGTATAGGTACGCCAGTGCAGTGAATCCCCAAGTGTATTGGTGGCAGTCATCTAGGTTATTGAGGTAAAAGAGGTAGATGATGTGGACGTGAGTCGAGGATTGGTCGTCAAATACCGTAATGTCGACCAAGTGCAAAAGATAAGTTGTGGTAGCCCACATGTACGATCTTGACTGGACGTACAGGTGATATAGGTTTGTTAGTCATGTCAACCTAACCCTGGCACCTACGGTGGTCGCCACTATAGCCCCTTCCTCTATCGGAATGCCAAGGCAAGTCATGAGCATAATTTTACTGCCTCTTTACTGAAGGTTTAGGGGACATGATTAATGGGTCTTCCTATCACAAGTAGGGGCAAGAGACATGACACATCATTCAAAGTGATGGTCATCTCTTCAACAAGCAGGTGGAAGGACGAGGTTTTCTGTTGCCACCTCTCCACAAGGACATTCATGAAGCCCTTGTTTGCAATAGTGTACCGTGTCGTAATTGCAACACATAAGCCCTCATCATCGGCTCAATAGGAAGTGGTAAGATCTGGCCACCGTGGCTAACGAGCTTCATCTTTGGTCGTGGATGTTGAATCCATACATGATCAACACAATGGTTCCTATAAGATTGGATCAATGACAAATCAATTGGACCTCCTCCAAATGGAGGTCCAATGATCCTGTCAGATAGGCGTGCCTCTGCCTGTGGCTCTGTGTTTGGCTTTGGCTCTGTCGACGGATGTCATCGGCCGCATGCTGATGCAGTTAGCCTTCAATGCCTCTCTCTAGAATCATCCCCTTCATGTGAGGGGCCCTGGCCTTCATGAGAGAGATCACGTCGAGCCACTATGAAGCATGTTTGGTTCGAGCCATATGAAATTATAGGAAAAATAGTTAAACTATTAATAAAAAATAACAAAAAGTAAAATAATAAATTAATTATTGAAAATAATAACAAAATAAAAAAAACTTATATAACCAAAACGGAATCATGATCCGGTTATGGGTTTTCCCAAAAATCACAACAGAATCACTTTTGTCGGAACACATAACGAGATTGAGATTCCGTTGTGAGTTTTGCCAAAACACACAACGGAATCATGATTTCGTTTGTGGTATTCAAAACCAAAATAAAGTAACGGAATTGTGATTCCATTGTAGAGAAATCTACAATGAAATCCTGATTTCATTGAATACAAACCCCCCCAAAATATATCAAAATCAGAGGAGGAAGGGAAAGAGGGAAGAGAGAAGGATGAGAAAATTTTAAAATTGGGGATAGAAGGATAATTTCAAGGAAAAATAGAGACCAATAACAATTTGTGTAGAACCAATAATATATTGTTATTATCATATAATGAAAAAACAAAACTCAATATTAAATTAATCCAACCAACCAAAATTATTATTGGCTCCAAGAGGTCCAGTTCAGTGAATCACATAGACCAAATGAAAGTGTGAGATTATCATATAACAATAACAATAATATGAAACATCCATTTTGAGAAGATAAAAAAATGGAAAAAAAAAACTTATTGAAGAAAATGTTCTTAAATGATATTTTGTCCTTTTTTTCAATCAGTATCATTAACTAGTAATGTTGATTGTATTATTATTGATTATAATATTGTACAATGTAGTATGAAATTTAAAACATCTTATTGTCTAGTGTCTAGGAAATTAATAAAATTTCACTTAAATTTTGTATCTAAATCTTTTTTGGTATAGCGATACCTATAATTTTAAAGGAAGAATCATTGCCCATCAAAACATGACCCTTGGACTGAGTTTTAATTGGTATTTGGACTCAGTTTCATTTATTGAAAAGAAGTCCTGATTAGGACACATACGTAACTTACAACCAGAGTAAAAAATCCAATCCTCGCTTGGATTGTTATCATTGTAAGAAACTATAAAATGTTCTTTATCGCTGCAAATATCTTTTGCGACATTGACTTGTCCAGCGATTCAAGGTTGTTTACCTTTATGATTAACAATTGTCTTATTCTTGTTTCGCAACTTGTAAAAGACAACTATAACTCTTTCTGTTACAATACATGCAAATTTATCCTGTACTGATATATAAGCCAAAATATATAATCTCACACACATTAAGAGAGTGAGTTCAATTCACTTAATTATATTGATTTCACATAAAAACTAAATTACACTTTCTAAACTACCCTTAATAATATTTATTGGAAATAGTAGCCAGATTTATTTATCTTGTTGGCTATTTGTTCACCTAGCCAGGGACGTGCGTAATATATATATATATATATATATATATATATATATATAAGTAAAAGAAGATTTTATTCTACGAATTGTTGTGACGTGGCATTTTTATATTTATTCTTTTCAAATAATTTAATTATATTTATTCTATTTTTTAAAAGTTTATATAGTAGATCTTTTTTTGACAGAATTTTCTATGCTAAATATAAATATAAAAATCGTGTAAATTGATATAATATATTTTTAGTTGATTAAAGTTGTGCTTTATCTTTTATTTTATATTATAGGCCTCTAAAAAAATATGATATTTTATAGGATTATGACTTGAAAATTAGTAATTTTTTATTTTGTAAATTTAATTTTGTTTTTTTTAATAGATAAACCTAGATGCACATTCTTATTTATCCCTTATTGTTTGTTTCAGTCACATTAATAAATTTAGTTTAAAAATTTAAGTTAAAAAAATTATATAGTAATATATAATAAAAATTATTTTAACGTATTGTGTTAAAATAAAAGATTAATACCAAATATAAATATACCATTAAACACTAGTTTTCATACTAATCATAATTTATTGAATTTTGGTTGATATTTTGAACATTTGATTGTTATAATTAGACATATTTCACTGCATTAATAGTGTTTAATTGATAATTAAAAGATTTATCAAATAAATTTAAATTCAAATTTTTTTTTTGAAATAACAGAGTATATATTTATCTCAAGAATTCAATGAAGTACAAAGCGATCGCAAACGATCCAGCTCACTAAACCGACAAAACAGACTTATACTAACATTGTTGCTATATGAGCCCTATACTTGGGATAATGCCACCCTCTATGCACTATTGTATCCATGATACTTTGAGCTATACTCGTATTTACATTATCATTTTCAAAAACAACTCTATTTCTATAGATCCATATACCATAAACAACCTCTGAAAAAGCTAATTTCAGAATCCCCCTTTTCCAACCTTTTCCTTTCGTATACTGCATAACCCATCTCACTTCATCCCTCCACATTTGAGGTGTGTGATCAATATCCATCCATTTGAGGACCTCCAGCCAAATAGCTTTTGTGACTCTACAGCTAAACATCAAGTGATCCAAGTCCTCATCTTGTTCTTTACAAAGGCTGCACAAACTACATTGAATCATATTCATGTTTTTCAATCTAGTCTTCGTGGCCAACCGATTCTGACAAGAAAGCCACAAAGTGACATTGGCTCTTGGTCTAGCTCTATTATATCTCAACAACCTAAACCAATCAGCCCTGTTATGATCCTCCACCAATTCCATATAAACTTGCTTCATCGAGAATTTCCTTTTACGCAACATTTCAATCCAAACCAACTGCAAATTGTTAACTTTAGGCCTCTGTTTCATAATACTCTTTAGTATCCATGTGCTATTTCTTTTAATAGTTGCACTCATGACATTGTCCCCCTTTAAGAAATAAGCATGGATCCACTTTACCCAAAGATTATCTTCCTTAGAACAGATATTCCATAAACATATAAGCATAGCCGTTACATTCTACAGCTCAAGATTAATCAAATTTAGTCCACCACATCTAGCAGGTTTACAAACCTGTTTCCAAGCCACAAGACTCTTCCTCTTCACCTCTACACTACCAGACCAAATAAACGATCGACAAATACTATCAATTTTCTGAATAACCTTTTTTGGTATAGGAAACACACTCATCCAATACTGAGCTATAGCAGTGATAATACTCCTCACAAGCTTAATTCGACCTGCAATGCTTAACAACTTAGAGGACCAATGTCTGATTCTCCCCACTATCTTCTCCACAAGAGGCAGGTAATGATGGACATTGAGTTTCTTGCAAGACAAAGGAACCCCCAAATATCGGACAGGCAGAGTTCCCTCTTCAAACCTTGTGATCTTCTTTATAACTTGTATGATGTCACAATTCAAGCCACCACAAAACACCTTACACTTTGTTGGATTAATCTGTAGTCCTGTAGACTTAGAAAAGAAACTGAAAGCCTTTAGAATCATCTCTATAGACTTCTCATCACCTCTACAAAGAAGAAGAACATCATCTGCAAAGGGCAAATGAGTAATCCTCAATCGCTCACATTGGCTGTGATTATTAAAGTTAGGATCTCTTTGCATTTTGACCATAATCCTATTCAAATACTCCATCATTAGGACAAACAGCAAAGGGGAAATAGGGTCCCCTTGCCTAATGCCTCTTTTAGTCTCTAGCACATTAGACAACTCTCCATTAATGTTGAACCTGTAATTCACAATAGTAATGACTTTCATGACCCACCCAATAAACTTCTTAGGCAAACCAAATTCAGTAAGAACCCCCTCCAAGGCACCCCAGTCAACCATATCATAAGCTTTTTGGAGGTCTATTTGCATCATACACCTAGGGGTCCCACCCTTTCTGGTATACCCCTTCATCAACTCAGTTGCAAGGAGAATATGATTGTGAATGACTTGACCGGGTACAAAAGTTGCTTGGCTAGTATGAACAATATCCTGTATCACTATCCCTAGCCTCCTAGTCAAAAAATTTTAGATCACTTTATAAAAAGTAGAGCAAACTGCAATAGGCCTGTAATCCTTGACAGTCTTAGCAGTAATAGATTTAGGAATGAGAGTCACAAGAGTAGTATTAAAATCCTTTAATAAAGATCCTTTCTCGAAAAATTCATTCACTGCAGCAATAAAATCTTTCTTTACTATATGCCAGCTATTTTTGAAAAATTTTGCCCCATAACCATCTATACCAGGTGCTTTCAAATCACCAATTCCCTGCAAAGCTTTAACAATTTCAGCTTCTGTAACTGTTGCAGTAAGAAAAACTCCTTGGTCAAAAGTAATTTGCTTACCATCCCTCATAGCTTGGATATCAATCTGCCTCAAATTACTAGCAGTACATCCCATTAACTTTCCATAAAACTCCATCACTTCATTATGGATGTCACTTTGCTTAGTAAGAATAGTCCCATCACCTTTCTGTAGAATACTCATACTTCTATTCTGATGCTTGGACTTGATGATAGAATGAAAAAAAAGCATTGTTTTCATCTCCCATTCTAAGCCAATCCACCTTAGCTCTTTGTCTTAACATACTATCCTCCATTTCATTCCAATTAATCACCCTATCAGTACACCTTTTCACAGTATCAATCAAGTTGCCATCCATCCTATTATGAGTGGTAGCATTTTGGGCTAATTCTAAATCTCTTCTGGCTTTAACCAATTCATGTTTGGTATTGGTCATGCTCTTGCCAAGTTGAACCAATTCAGGCTTAAGTCTTTGGAGTTTCTGCCACAAAACATGCATAGGAGTACCTCTTATAGGCCTATTCCAACTATTCTGAACCACTTCCTCATAGCCTAACATATTAACCATACAATTATAAAACTTGAATCTTCTGGTTTTATTCTTGGGCTGTATCTTACCTTCCACACATAACAGAGCATGATCTGAAATGCTAGGAGGCAGAATTTTCAGGTGGTAATCCAAATGGTCTTGAAACCATTTCACATTCCCCAACACTCTATCAATCCTAGAGTAGATAGTTCCCACATTTTGTTTATTACTCCAAGTAAAATAATCTCCTATACTATCCATTTCACTCAAGCCAACAACATTCATCATCTCTTGTAAGTCAATATACTCATTTTTAGTAACCAACCTGCCACCAATTCTATCATTAGCACTAGCCACATTATTAAAATCCTCAATAACACACCATGGACCCTGAATAGTACTATGCAAATGCTCCAGGTCTTTCCATAACACTCTTTTGTGTTCTAATTGGTTTTGAGCATATATTGCAGTCAGCCATTATTTGAACTTTCCCATATTATCATAAATGCCACAATGAATAAATTGATCTGTGTTACTAATTTTCTGCACAGTCAACTTCATATCATCCCAAGACACCCAAATTCTGCCATTAGCATTAGACTGATAGTTATCAATATAGATGTTATGAAAATTAAGCTTTTCTCTTGTGCTACTAGCCTTAGTCTCCTTAACTCTAGTTTCTAGTAATATCATAATATCAGGCTTTAAATTGGAGAGACAGGAGCTAATCTCTCGAAGCTTACCTGATTTATTTAACCCCCTGACATTCCATGAGATTATCATGGACCCCTATCAGGGGCCACTATAGAGTCATTCAAAACCCTTAGTGCCTCAAACCCATTCATACAATTAACATCAGAAGTAGATTCAGTATAAATCTTACTCTTACCTCTGTCTCTAGTTGGCTTGCTAACCCTTGTCCAAGTGTCTCCTTTGTCCTCCTCATTTATCTTCAATTGGCCTTCTTTTGGAGTCACAGCAGCATTAGTCACCCCTGTTTCATTTATGACTTCATGTCTAGTATGAATATCTGATGGTGCAGTAGCATTAGCCACCACTGTTTCATCAAATGGTTTTGTCTTAGGCTTCCATTGCTTCTCCTTTTGAATACCACTCTTTTTGCATTGATGACCCAATTTATGGCATTTCTCACAATATAATGGTCTCCACTCATACTCTACACCCTGTGTTATCTTTCTACCTTCACAGTCTTTGTTGGTAACTTCTTTCACCAGGGTCTTTGTAATGTCAACTTCTACAAGAATATGAGCATAAGACACTTGAATTTTACTAGCAATGCACTCATCTGTTACCAAGGGCACACCTATGGCACTTCCAATCTTATTCAAACTCTTAACTCCCCACAAATGTAATGGTAGCTTCGGCAACTTGACCCAAAGAGGTAGTGTTCGCAGCATGTCTCTTTGCAAGTTGAAGTCTGGCTTCCACTCCTTCAGCAACAATGGCACATTTCTTATTGTGTATGGGCCCTTCATCAAAACAACATCCATGTCATCATGTGAATTGAATCGCAGGATGAAATATCCATCGTCATGGTAATACATTTCTGGGAGTTTAACAAAATTCCACATCTTCACCATGTAGCTTTTCACAGCATTCATACTAAGATCTTCACCCAAAGCATACAAAATTAGCGTCGTCTCCCAAAACTTCATCTCAGTGGCTATATCATCTTCTTCAATCTCAATCTCCACTTCGCCATTAACCACATTAGGAGCAACATACTCCATATATAACCCTTTTGAAGGGTTGCGGTTGTCGCTAACAGCATCCACCCATAGCTTTGGAGGATCCATAGGTTTGATTTCAGCTTTTGGTGATATAGGACGATTATCAATTGATTCTAGGGTTTCTGCATCTTCGACTTCTACATCTCTTTCCTCCTCAGAATCTTCAGCATTCACATGCAGATCTTCAGTAATTCCAGCATCTGATCGAACCAGAGTTTCCTTCACTGATGATTCCAGTGGTGGAAGATGAGTTACCGGCGACTGAGGCACCAAGTGTGGCCGCCCTCGCCCCCGTTTCGCTCTCGCCCCCATGTCAGCTGATTTTTAATGTTTTTTAAAATATAATTCAAAATTTATTTATAAAAGACATACTACCATTTTTTAGGTAATTAAATCAAACAACTTTTTTTTTTTATCATTCTACTTGTAATTTTTTCTCCTTTTTTTTATTGTTCAGTTTTAATTACTTTCCACCAAAATTATCTAAAGAAAATTTGACAGAATTATATAAACAATTAAGAAAACTACCATATATTTGGTTTAATTGAATTGTTAAATCTTATATGAATTTTTATACAAGACTTTTAATTAATTTATCTAGAATATTTTTTATAATTACAATAATGTATGCATGTGATCAAAATAATAAAAAAATGTTATTTATTAAATGTGATATATTTAAAACGTTAAAATTGTGCAACTTATTATAAGTGTAAAATGTAAAAACATGTGTTTAAATCATAATAAATATATTTAATTAACAAGACACAAAATTCTATTGTAATTAAATAAATTCACACAATTTTTGTTATTCCAAATCAAACGGGAAAACAATCAAAACTAAAACAATGAACTAAATCATTTTTTTTTAAAGAAAGTCAAAAGGTATCATACATCACTGAAGTAAAAAGAATTTTAACTAGACAACATTTTAAATAATAATAATTTTCTAAAGTATGTGTATATAAATAGATATTTTAATATTTATTGACATATTTACTAATATATATTTATTAAAATTTAAATTAAATAATTAGTCATATATTCAAAATTCAAATAATAAAAAAATTACTCTTACTTATAAATTATAAAATGTAAATTTAATATATCTTCATATAAGACAGGAGGAATTAAACTAGAATAACATATTTATGTTTTTTTTATAAAAAAAAAAGGTTAATGATTATTTACGGTTCCAGAATATTTGAATTTTTTAAATCCAAGTTGAAATGAATAAGTTGCATTCAATCTCCATCACAGACGAAAGTCCAAAAAGGCTCCACAAATTGATGAAACCGTTCAATCATGTTGCGGCAAAAATACTAAATGTGATTTTTTTTTACAAATTATTTACCTAAATGGGTCTATTTTGAAATTATTTATTCTGTGAGTCTGTATTTTTATTACAAAACGTCTCCCTGAAGGACGCGTTCCCTGTAAGGCTGACACGTGACAAACTTGCGCGACGGGTTGTGTTGTTCATTTAATATTTTTTTATATTTTTTTTATTTAATATATTTTTATATTATTTTATTTATTTTTTATATTTTATTTAATAGTTTCTATATTAAATAAATTCTTATGTATGATTTTAAAGTCATAAATAATTTTTTATATTGTTTTTATTTACTATATTTTTTATATTTTATATAATATTTATATATTAAATAAATCATTAATATTAGAAAAAAATAAAGAAAATATTAAATAAAATATAAAATATAAAAAAGTAAAAAATATTAAATAAAATAATATACAAAAATATAAAAAATATTTAATAAAATAATAAAAAAATATTATTTTAAATAAAATTATTTATGACTTTAAACTCTAAAGTTGAATTTTAAAAAAATATAACTTTTTTATGATTTTAGTAAAAAAAAATAAAAATTATAAAATGATTTATTACTATAAATGTAGATGAAAATATCTTACACATATTTTTTTTGGCTATTTATTTATAATTTACCCCATTTGTTAATTTAGAAGAAAAAAAATATCCTAAAAGATCGTTTGGCCGTTCTTGTCGAGAGTAGAAAAAATTATAATAGCTTGAATGTTCAGTCAAATTGGTGACGTGTTTCAACCCAAATTTCCCTCAACTATAATCCCACTCCTACTAGCTTGAATGTTTTTATATTATTTTATTTAATATTTTTACTTTTTTATACTTTATATTTTATTTAATATTTTCTTTATTTTTTTCTAATATTAAGGATTTATTTAATATATAAATATTAAATAAAATATAAAAAAATTATTTATGACTTTAAAATCATACTAATGTTAATAATTTATTTAATATAGAAACTATTAAATAAAATATAAAAAATAAATAAAATAATATAAAAATGTATTAAATAAAAATAATATATAAAATACAAAAAAATATTAAATAAAGTGTGACCCAACTGGGTCGCGCCTGGGTCCCCAGCACGATCTGTCGCACCTGGGTCCCCAGCACGACCCGTCGTGTCTGTATGTAGGGCGCGTCCCGTCGCGCCTGTACGCAGGGCGCGTCTCAAGTCTGCCACATGTCAGTTTTACGGGAAACGCGCTCTTCGGGGAGACGCTTTGTAACAAAAAAATAGATTCACGGAGTAAATAATTTCAAAGCAGATCCATTTAGATAAATAATTTATAAAATAAACCCCATTTAGTATTTTTGCCATCATGTTTCAGTTATTATTTATTGTTTGGGCCCTATTTTGTATCTATCATCTTGCAGTTTCGGAACCAATTTTAATTGAACTTTATTTAACTCAAAATTTAAAAGTTAATTGTATTTGGTCAGAGAATGTCTTGCTATACATGCAAAGTGAGAAGTGACGTTTCCATTATGGCATTTATACTTTATCTCTTTGACTATCTTACTGCCATGGTGCATAAAGACAAATCTGTCTTGCTTGGATGCCGCAATGTATAACCATCCAAAAACTTAAATTTCAAATAATCGACTAACTGTCAATTATTTGTTTAAAATTTAGTTTTTCTTTTAAATAATTATGGACTTAAATAAGCTTTTAATCCTTATAAAATAAAGTGTTTTTTTAAGAAGAAAAATACGTAGCCTATAGCCCAAATACACCTATTTAGTGGAAGAAAATTAATTGAGTGTGAGATAAAATTAAGTCCTAAATACTCATAAAAAATATTTTAAAAAAAGAAGAAGAAAAAGACGTGGCCTATATAGCGTCGTGAATCTGCTTTTAACTTTAAGAAGTTTCAATGATATATGATTTAACTATAAGACATTCATCAAGTGTTTTTTTAAAATAAAACAAATTAAATAAGAACATAAATTTTTATTAGAGAATTAATTGCTAATAAAGTAGTAACACGTTTTTTATCATGTTAATGATACCAAATAGTCTCACTGAAAATTATGGGAAAACCATATAAAATTTTAAATATTATTTATTTTATATTTAAGATCAAGATTCAAACCTTAAAACATTTGATTAAGAAATATAAATTATTAGTATTTGTGTCAATCGTTTTACTGCATACATGTGTTATTATAGTATAATCTACTGTGCTTCTTGTAAAATATATATTCTTACGTAAAATTTAAAAATCATGAGTAAGTGAAAACTGGTGGTTGCTATGAAGTATGAAAGATGAGAAATTTACAAAATTGACCATATGATAATGAGGGCTAAGAAACAAGAATCTAGAAGTGGCAACTTGAGGCAGTAGTAAAATAAAGTTGGTGGCTGGAAATGGTTTCAGGTTGGCGGTGATGGCATATATATATAGGGCATAGGTTAGGGTTAGGATCAGGAGAATCTGTGCAGTGCAGCAAACACCAGCATGTAAAACAATACGCTGGTTCCCAGAGGTACTATACCCTACAAGGGCTTGGTTTCTTAAACTAGTCAACAAGCCAGAAAGCCAACAGGGGTTTTAGCCCATTAATCAAAACCATATTTCTGACCAAATCACTTTGCTTAACATAATATATTACATAAATTGGTGTAAATTATTTGTTCCTTGTGCCCTTATGTCGCGGTTTCAGTTGCTGGTAGTAGCGTGTTTCGTGGCTCAAGCACATGCAATTAAGCAACTGAGACATGTTGAATTTTTAATTACACACCAATTTGGATTATCTTCTTGTTTCCATTAGCCAGTGACACCTTTAGGTGCAGCCGTGTGTCCTAAAAAAGACAAAACTCATCAAATTGCGGGAACTCGATGGAACTATATGTGTCTTGATTCCATCGTTTTAACAACTTGCTACATAAAATGTTTAACCTATATAGAACTCGATGGAACTATGTTACACGTTAATGTATATATATCGCCCAACATGATTGGCCGACCAGGAATTGGAATGCTTAAATGTTACACATATAACTATTATACTGTGTGTAATTTAGATTTTATCCTTCAAAAACTAATGACATATCATTATTTTACTATTTGAACTTAATAATATATCTTGAAAAATATAAGTATCTCTATAAGTTTTTTTTATATATAATTTTGATTGAGTTTATTATTATTATTATTATTATTATTATTATTATTGTGAGTAAAATTCTTCTTCCAGAAATTCTACATTAATTAATTCATACCCTTAGTATTCTTAATTGTAAAAAAAAAAAAAACCGGCTCAGTAATAGGAATTCTGTCCTTTAAGTTCTATTAGATATTTCTTTTTAAATATATATTTTTTAAATTGAATGATTGCATTCGTTATTTAACGGTCGTACTTGCTAAACAATATTTGATCTTGATGTTTTTGTTGTAAAAAATAAAAAGGAGGCGAAGATATTTTGCAGTTTCCCAAAAATTGGTGACATCCTAATCTACCTTTATATAATTAAATAAAAATTTTAGATTTGGTATTTTTTTTTTTTTGCGCAAACCAGTCAAAAGTGACTTTAATTTGACTTTTTTTTTTTTACTTAGAAATGATATAATTTTATATTTTCATGTTGATTTTTTCTCAAAAACTGAAATGTATAATAATAAATTGATTACTTAAAAAAATATGCTTTCAAAATTCCAACTACTTATTTAAATATATATATATATATATATATATATATATATATATATATATATATATATATATATTAGATTGCAAAGAATAATATAATATTTTAGTTCGTTCTCTCTTCAAGGATAAGTAAATAACATATGTCATTCGATCTCAATGCATTTTTTTTAAAAAAATAAAAATAAATTATGCATATTATTCTTATAGTTTAAAATAATTTTTAAGTTTTCTCCAACTTTAAAAATACATCAATACTTATAGTCAAGGAAATATACATGTAAGTACACACGCTCAAACCATTCGACAATGGATTTCATTACATTTATTTATCATATAAGATCGAAGTACTGAACGAATCATTGCACGTGACTTGTAGTGTGAAAGTCAACATGTATTTTCTGGACGAATAAACTCATATAATCTGGTTTTATACTATTTTGATTTACAATTTTTTAATCAATTAAATCACTTTATTTTTAAAAATTAGCAAATTTAATCCTCTAATCATTTTCCACTTAAAACTCTTTCAAGTTCTTGTTTTTTTTAACATCTTTACAAATCAAATCAATTGTCTTTTATATTCAAAACTCATCAATATAATCAACATATAAAATTTCACTAAAAAAACTCAATATTTTCTCTGCTCAAACACTAATTTTACATCTTATAGAATCCTTCAAATTTTATTAAATTTCTACTATAAATTTCTTACTTCTAAACTTTCAAAATTATTCCATCTCTTAATAATTTGAAGATTTTGAGTAGAAAAAACAAAAACAATGAAACTAAATTTGCTTAATTTTAAAATAAAGAACATAATTAATAATCACACGTCATCTAAACTAAATAGACCAAAATTATAATTAACCTCTTTTTACGAGCATTCAGTTGGCATGGGACAGAGTCATAAAAATAGTTATGCACCTAACATAATTTTGATGAAAGTTAATTATACGGTACGTATCCGGAGATTAATTAACAAAGATGCGTGTTGCGTTTAAATAAGTATAAATTAATGCATTATCAGTATCATTTGAAGAAAGGAGAGGCACAGTTCGAATTAGAAATAAAATGAAGGGATGACACGCTTATTGATTAGCATAGTACGAATAATATTTTCGTGAGAACCTAGTCAACAAGCAATTAATAATAATAATAATTAGTGAACTAGTAGTTGTATGTATTACATATAACTATACCTAGATACTAGCAGAGGCAGATCTTAATTTGCCTGGTTGTTCTATAGTTAAGCAATCAGCGAATCGCATAATCTACATTTTTTCTGATACATTCAAAGGAATGCCAGTTGGGTTTGGATTTTTCTTTATTAGATTAATCATTTTATACTCGAATATCAAAGATTTAGCAGAAAAAACTATAATAAACATTGATGGAATGACTTAACATCTTATTAGAATGGTAATAAACAAATACTATATGGTGTTAGCAATATTCCGCATAAAGGGAGACCCAAGAAAAAGGGACGAAAACCTAGAGAATGTCTATCGATTGGTGGTCAAATGGTTAATTAATCGTTTGTGGCAGTGTGAAACAAGTATTCCATTAATTGGTTGAAATAATATATTAGTTATCATGTCATGGGTTGGGCTTAAGCCCAACCTTTATTCGTTTACCGCTTTTACTAGTTTCATTTTAATTTAATCATCAGGTTATTTCTTCCTCTTTTATAGTTATAATTATTTTTTACTAGCTTATTTCAACGTTGTCTCCAAAACACATTCGATGATGATTTCAAAACCTTTGTAGAATGGAAAGTATTCACTTTCTACGACAGTTTCTCAACCGTCTTAGATTCAATGGATTTTAAGATAAATTTTAGCAAGAATCGTCTTAAAATTTATGAAATCTAAGATGTTTTTTTATTGAAAAAAGTTTTAGATTCGATAGATTCTAAGATGATTTTTGATAAAAACCAATATTTTTTTAAATTTTTTTAATATTTATTTTGTTTTTCCTCTAACCAAACCTGCCATTTTAGTGTAACAACCCCAAGCAAAATCATAATCGATTATAGGACAAAGTTTACAACCCGACAAACATATTTATAAAAAGAAATCTAATAATATAATTCATGTATTTGTAATAGAACTGAATTGGAAGTTATGCATACCTCTTGTATATGTCAATTATGAATTTCAAAGAATGAACACAGAATAACAAAGATCACTATCACACTAATAATAATAATAATAGTAATAATAATAGATAAAAAAAGGGTTTAAGTAAAAGATAACAATCACAAGTTATACATGCAAATGCTAGATAAGAATATGGGCAAATATGTCACTTCTTTGAGCATTTCTAAGTAAATATCCTGCAACTATTTTTTTGTAAAAATAAACGTATGCAATTGGTCACTAAGCAAAAATGCATTGAAAGTCATTATTGAATTGACGTTATTTACACTTTTACATCAACTATTACTTATTAGAGATTAACTTCAAGAAAATGTTCAATTTAAGAAACTTCAAAAAAGGTTAGAAATTTTCATTTGTGAAATGTCTAAGTTGAAGATGTTTCACTCAATGGGATCTTTTATGATGTCAAAATACTTTATATGTTTAAAAGAGAAAAAAAAATGGAGAATGGACTAAAAAAAATACAAACAACAATACATAATGAGATTCACTATATTATCTCTCTTTTCAACTGTGTTACAACCTGTTTCATGAGAAATTTTCCCAAGTTGATCCCTGCTAAGCCAGGCTGCAAATTATGCCAAAGCAAACAGATCTAAGGTGCTAACATGAAAATCGAACAAAGAAAAAAAGAGGAAAGTTAAGTAAATAATAGCAATAAAATCCGGTCAAAGAAAAAGCCCAAGAATAAATAACTCACTTTTCACTAAAAATGATCATGTTGAACTTCACCATGATATAATTACAGAACTAGACAAAAATTATATGCATTGATTGAGTAAGAGCACTCATCAGTTAACAATCCTTGATACTTATAAGAATTTATCATAATAACATTTTGCATTTACAAGAATAATAATAATAAAGAATTAAAGTATTTCCTATGATTCTAACTTTCCAATGATACATTAACTCCTTTAGTTTCCAATGACAAACTAATCACAAAATGTATTTTCAAATAACATATTTGAGAACAAGTATATAACTACAATATATTAAACCACTGAAACACATTGGATCACATATGCTCAAATCAATCAATTCACGTGCAAAGTGTAGACAATAGAAAGTAGTAACACAAAATTTAATTTTTCAAGCTACTTGGTATGAGAATAATGAAAATCCTTTGTACTACCTATGTGATCCTAGAAAATAAAAAGAATCACATGGAATTAAAAGATATGATGGAATGCAAACAAGCACATAGCAGGAATTATCAGAGATAAAATTGATTTGAAGAGATAAACTTTACCAAATTGCATTGGAAATTATCCGACAAGATTAACCATGAAGTAAAATGGAAAGGGAGATCTACCTCCTCCTCTGTGCTGTCGCCATGTTCCTACAAGTGCCTCTTCATGTCTACGCCAAACTCACATATGAGTGTGCGTAGTTCTCACTCGTCGGAGACAACAAAAAAGTTTCCTCCACCGTTGGTTACAAGATCCTCCTTAACTGGGGCTTCGGCCTCATCTAGACCATCATCATCGTGAACTGCACCTTCCTGGAACCCTTAAACACCGACAACTCCAGTGGGAAACTTGTCCTCTTCGCCTCCACCTCTAGTGGTGCCAATGCCAACTTCAACACCACTGATAAAATCGAAACTCTCATGAAACAACCTTGTTCTCCTCGAAGCCCAAATATGATTACTTGTACTATGGTGACAGAGACGACGAGGGCGATACTTATGACGACCATGAGATAGACCTCGAGGGTGGAGACAAAGGTGAGTAGAAGGAGCCTGGCGGCGAGGGAGGGGGTGAGGAAAGTGAGGAAGCACGGAAGGGGAAAAACCCTAATTCAAAGATTGTGTGAGTGAGCAGGGTGAGATGACCCGACTAAAATAAAAAATTAAATCCTAATTCAAAGACGATTCTCATGAAACCGTCTTTGAAATGTTGATAATAATTACTAAATTATCATTGCCTTCAAAACGATGACGGTTTTGGGACAACCGACATTGAACGCGCGTCGTAAAAACATGTATTTTTAGTAGTGATAGGTTTAATAGTAAACACAAAGGTCAAACAATAATTTTTTATCTAAAAAATTATTAATTTAAATATTATGAGTTTACATGAATAATATAGTGTATTATATTAACCTTTAATATATTAGTAATATATCAATAATTATATTCATGAAATTATTTACTGTTATTATAAATATTATATGTTTATACTAATGGTTTAATTTATATGACTTTTTTTTGGTAGTGTTTCTAACATTTAGCTGGTTGCTGTTTTTATTATTTTAATTATAGATCTTTGTTGCCTTTTTCTTACAAACTTTTTTCACATGTTTTCCTTTTTATGATTTCATTAGTTTTATTATATATTTTAATAAATTCTTGTCTCTATTTCTTAAATTTTTAATCTAAATTATTTAATTACTGAATTGAAATTGCACAGCAACACAAGTGGGTACGTACTTTTCCGAATTGAGATTCGAAATTAAAAATAAAAATTAACAAAACTTGATGTAAACAAGTCTATGTATGACATTGCATCGTATTATTTCGCACGTTGCCACATCCAAATCCTGAACATTATAGTATAATATAGTGAACTTTACATATTTAATTACTGTCTACATGCAGTATTAAAATATATATTAATTTAGAAAAAATAATAGTAAAAAGGAGAACAGGATCCTTGGAAAGGGAAAGAGAGAGGAGAATCGATGGTAGATGATTACAGAATGGCCCTTTCTGTTGTGTGGTCACATGGATTCCTCTGAACTCTGGACCTTGTCCTATGCTTCAGCTAGGCTGTTTGTTTGCTGTTCTTTATTTTCCTTTTCTCTTTTTTCCCCCTCATTTCTTCTGTTTATGGATCTTTCTCCGAATCTCTGAGTCATCACAAGCTTTTCGTCATATCTCTCTTTTTCATGTCCAAATACCCGACCACATTATTACCAAATGAAACTAGACCCATTAAAACAGATTATATACTGTATCCATTGATTATAGAAATATACATCAAGCTCTTTACAATACTAGTATACTTACTAGTATTTTATATATTATTTTTATCTTATGTTTTTTTTTATTGTAAAATTTATTGGGAAAAAATAATAAAAATAAAGTTATTTTATTATTTATTAAAGCAAGAACTTGACATAAAAATTATTACACAAGTGGTTCGGTACATATTTGGATCTCTTTTAATTAAAAAGTTAAAAAACTTTGATCTGTGAATTGAGCATCTAGGTGATTGAAGGTATATTTTAGCTTGAAATAGATCGATCCGATAGAAGAAAAATTAATTAAATGTCAAATAAAAAAACTCTTGGATACGTCCTGGATAGACAAAAAAAAAAAAAAAAAGAATTCGAGAATGGTGAAAAGACTGCCTTGTCCCTCTACTTGACCAAATGTATAGATATCGACGGAGGATATGACCGTCTTCACAATGGAATCTTGTACTGTTCACGAATTAGGTGTCTGTGTAGTATAGTTTTTCCTCTGTCTTGGCTTGTTTGCAACAACCATATTTTGTTGTTTCACAAATGACATTGGATTATTGGATTATATGTTATATTCAGGGATCAGCTGCATATGGTTTGATTTATTTTTTTCAGTGTGCAATTTAATATGGTGGAATTGCGGATAAGATTAGGTTATTCACGAAAGAGATTGAAGTTTGATATTTAATATGAAACACCAACAATTTTATCCACCTTCCAAGTCCATTATCTCCAGCGTTCCAAATTTTATTTCCTTAAAATAATACATACATATATAAAACGAAAACTACAGATTTTTCTCCCTTAGAAGGCAAAACATTTTGTGAATAATAACAAAACTAAAACACAATATGTTCGAAATACAGCACATTTCAACAACACAACACAACACAATATGTTGGAAACATAGCACATTTCAATACAGATCTCACTGACACGGCACCTATTTTTATTGGCTAATTATTATTATGACGTAGTTATTTAATTAATACACATTAACTAATAATACATCGCTATTATCATTACAAAATAAGGAATAAACAAAACACCTAGAGAATCTCTCTGTCTGTGCGTGTGGTGTGTGTGTGTAGTGTAGCTAATTGAGTTTACGCGATCAAGGAAGTGGTCTACAACAACAACAATGAAACCTCACGTGCAGGGTGCTGTAGCCTTTTGTTTGTTTGAATAATCGTGTTGAAAAGGTAGCAAGCTTTCTTCGTTATGCGTTGATAAAAGGGCGAGTTTGTTTGGTCCTTTGGGAATGTAGTGCTTCTTCTCCTCCTTCCACGCACCTCAATTTTCTTCCTCTCTCTAGCTTCTAATAATTAATCTTTATCATATCACTCTCTCTAGCTACTTTCCTTTGTATCTTCCTACAACCCTTTTTTCTCTCCCACAAAAGTAGTGTTCGTCAGCAACAGGGAGAGGTTCTTGTGACTTGTGAAAGAGATTCACAAATAATGGCACTAGAGGCTGTGGTTTTCCCGCAAGATCCATTCACATATGGTTGCGACAAGGATTATTTGTACTCCTTAGTAGAACACAACTATGGTAATTTCCAAGCAGCGGAAGAAGAGAAAGTCCTCCTAGGAATCATCAACAACAACATAGAACACAACTTTCATGCAAACTGGGATTCATCTTCTACCTCAATGTTGCAAAACGTCAAGGAACAACAATGGGATTCTCACTCCTCCCCTGAAGCATGCACCGTTGATCAATCCATGACCACCGCTCCTTTCCCTCCTCCTCCTCCTTCTTCCTCCGTGGAAGCCACCGTGACTGCCACGAGTCGCCGTAAACGACGCCGCACCAAGAGCGCCAAGAACACGGAGGAAATCGAGAACCAGAGGAGGACCCACATTGCTGTTGAACGCAACCGCCGAAAACAGATGAATGAGTACTTGGCCGTGCTCCGATCCTTGATGCCTTCTTCTTATGTTCAAAGGGTGAGTTAATTCACCATCGAAATAACTAGTTGTATTTTTAAGATGCAATATCTTTTTTTTCTTTGTTATCTATAAAGGCTAATTGTTGATATTATTAGTTTTTTTTTTCACAAGTGGAAAGATTCAAATTCGTCACTTTTTTCTTTATCATTAGATTAAACTTATATCTCTTTATTTGTCTAATTTCTTATGTTCAAAGGGTGACTTAATTCACCGTAAGAATGATTAGTTGTATATATAAAACAGGGTGACCAAGCGTCTATTATTGGAGGGGCCATAAACTTTGTGAAGGAGTTGGAGCAGCTTTTGCAGTCGATGGAGGGTCAAAAGAGAACGAACCAAGCGCAAGAGAATGTTGTTGGGTTAAATGGGTCGACAACAACACCCTTTGCTGAGTTCTTCACGTTTCCTCAATACACGACACGTGGCAGGACGATGGCACAGGAGCAGAAACAGTGGGCTGTAGCAGACATTGAAGTGACCATGGTGGATAGCCATGCGAATCTAAAGGTACTCTCAAAGAAACAACCTGGGCAGCTTATGAAGATCGTTGTTGGGCTTCAAAGTCTCATGCTCAGTATTCTCCACCTTAATGTTTCCACTCTTGACGACATGGTCCTTTACTCAATTAGCGTCAAGGTTCATACAAATAACTTCATCTTATTTTCTTTTTTCTTTTTTCAAGCTTAATTTTCTTAATTACTTAGAGTTTTTTTATGGATGGATTGGAGCAGGTAGAGGACGGGTGTCGGCTGAACACGGTGGATGAAATTGCGGCTGCAGTGAATCAGCTATTACGCACAATCCAAGAAGTTACTTTCAGCTGATCAATTCAACTTGAAATTAATTTAAAAGAGTTTTCTATCCCTCTCTTCGTTTATGCTGTGATTGTGCATGTCCATTGCAATATTGGAGGGGGTTAAGGTTAAGAATGTTGCTCTTTATTTTGTTCTATAGTCCACCCTCGTCTAATGTCCTTTTTATCCATCCTAGTTGAAATGTGTAAGGTTGTATGTACATCCGACATGCCTAACAAATCTCAGTGAAAATACAAGTCCATTTCAATAATTAAGTTGGGAGTTTATCCTTTACATCATTAGGCTCTTGCTCCTATAGTGATTTTCTCATCTCCCTTTCATCAAATTAATTAATATAACTAATATATCTCTCATCTAAAAACTGACTCCCACTGACTGACTTATATGGCCCTATGCTTTAGACAAGAAACAAAATTTTCCACCATGGGTAAAAATCTTATTTTTAGCACTTCGTTAACTTTTGTCACTAACATCAATGTTTTTATCAATCGGACATGGATTTTTAAAGAATTATTAGAAAATTCGGGACATCATATATTTATGGGCTCAATTAATTTTTTATTAGACATATTTAAGTTTTTTAATTTAGGATAAAAAAATTAAGAATACTTGATTGAAAATTAATGAAGACAATGATAATGGACTATCTAATAATTTTTCACATTATTATTATTGTGGAAGATTTTGAACCAATATCCATATATTTTTTCAAAGAATTTTGATTTTTTAATCCTATTTCTCTTACATTTATTTTACATCTTTTTTCTTCTTCTATTTTTTCTCTTTTCGTTATATTTTATACCATATTTCTTTTTCCCCTTCTTTTTCTATCTTTCTTTCCTCCATCCACTTCACGCCTCATAGTAGAGTGTGAAACAAACATTATTAATTATTTCTCAAAATAGCAAGTTGTATGTGTGGGTCTACCTTCTAACACAATAAGAACATCAAAAAATCATGTTGTAACTTTGATTTGTTTTAATATATTTTTTTTAAAAAAATATTAACAACAATTTCAGTACAAGAGAGAAAGAAAAAAAAAGAGAGAGAAAAATATATATAAGTCAAAATGTTTGATGTGATAAAAGTAAATACATAAAATATTATAGAAAATGTTATAAATAACATTATTTAATATATTTAGATTAATGATATTACATTTGTTACATTGTGAATATTTTTTGATTGAGGACACAACTATTCTTTATAAGAGAATCCTGGTTATAACTCTGTATTAATTTATTCACCTGTTAAGTAGTTAAATTATCGATATTAAATACTAAAAATTAAAATCTTTTACCTAATAAGGAGTATGTCTAAAGGAAACTTTTATTTTTTGCATTATATATATATATATATATATATATATATATATATATATATATATATATATATATATATATATATATATTATTCGTAAAATATTATTAGTTAGTTTGGAACATTGTATGTTTATGTAGTCTTAATCAACTTTTACATCATTACATATATTCATGTTTTTTAAGTTAATGAAAAATTAATAACTCTTAATTGTAAATTAAGGTGAATAAAGATGAACCATCTAATAATTTCTTGCATTATTATCACTGTGGATGATTTTTAACCAATATTCATACATTTTTCAAAGAATTTTGTTTGCTATATCCTATTTCTCTTGTATTTATTATATATATATATATATATATTCTTTTTGTATATTTCAACCACATACTTCTTTTTTTGTCTTCCCCCCCTTTTTTCCATCTTTGTTCCTTCCATCCGCTTCACGCCTCATAATAGAGTGTGAAACAAACATTATTATTTCTCAAAATAGCAAGTTGTACATGAGTGGGTCTACCAAATATTATTAATTTATTATTTCTCAAAATAGCAACTTGTATGTGTGGGTCTACCTTCTAACACAATAAGAACATCAAGAATTCATGTTGTAACTTTGATTTGTTTTAATATATTTTTTAAAAAATATTAACAATAATTTCGGTACAAGAGAGAAAGAAAAAAAAAAGAGAAAAAATATAAGATAAAATGTTTGATGTGATAAAAGTAAATACATAAAATATTATAGAAAATGTCATAAAAATAAAATTATTTAATATATTTAGATTAATGACGTTACATTTGTTACGTTGTGAATATTTTTTGATTGAGGACACAGCTATTCTTTATAAGAGAATCCTGGTTATAACTCTGTATTCATTTATTCACCTGTTAAGTAGTTAAATTATAAATATTAAATACTAAAAATTAAAATATTTTACCGAATAAGGAGTACGTCTAAAGGAAACTTTTATTTTTTGCATTATATATATATTATTCGTAAAATATTATTAGTTAGTTTGGAACATTGCATGTTTATATATGTACTCTTAATCAACTTTTACATATTACATATATTCATATTTTTAAGTTATGAAAAATTAATAACCCTTGATTATAAATTAAGGTGAAGGATAATGAATCACCTAATAATTTCTTACATTATTATCACTGTGGATGATTTTTAACCAATATTAATACATTTTTTTAAAGAATTGTTTTTTTATATCCTATTTCTCTTGTATTATATATATATATATATATATATATATATATATATATATATATATTTTTTTTTTCTTTTCTTTTTGTATATTTCAACCACAAACTTCTTGTTTTGTCTTTTTTTCCCTTCTTTTTCTATCTTTCTTCCTTCCATCCGCTTCACGCCTCATAATAGAGTGTGAAACAGACATTATTATTTCTCAAAATACCAAGTTGTATGAGTGGGTCTACCAAACATTATTAATTTATTATTTCTCAAAATAGCAATTTGTATGTGTGGGTCTACCTTCTAACACAATAAGAACATCAAGAATTCATGTTGTAACTTTGATTTGTTTTAATATATTTTTACAAAAAATATTAACAATAATTTCGGTACAAGAGAGAAAGAAAAAAAATAGAGAGAAAATATAAGATAAAATGTTTAATGTGATAAAAGTAAATACATAAAATATTATAGAAAATGTTATAAAAATAAAATTATTTAATATATTTAGATTAATGATGTTACATTTGTTACATTGTGAATATTTTTTGATTCACACAACTATTCTTTATAAGAGAATCCTGGTTATAACTCTGTATTAATTTATTCACCTGTTAAGTAGTTAAATTACAAATATTGTACTATTATTACTGTGGATGATTTTTAACCAATATTCATACATTTTTCAAAGAATTTTGTTTTTTTATATCCTATTTCTCTTGTGTTTATTATATATACATATATACATATATATATATATATATATATATATATATATATATATATATATATATATATATATATATATATATATATTGTATATTTCAACCACATACTTCTTGTTTTTTCTTTCTTCCTTCCAACCGCTTCACGCCTCATAATAGTGTCAAACAAACATTATTATTTCTCAAAATAGCAAGTTGTATGAGTGGGTCTACCAAATATTATTAACTTATTATTTCTCAAAATAGCATTTTGTTTGTGTGGGTGTACCTTCTAACACAATAAGAACTTCAAGAATTCATATTTGTTTTTAATATATTTTTTAAAAACTACTTAATGACCATAATTTCGATACAAGTAGAAAGAAATAAAACGTGGACATAATATAAGATAAAATGTTTGATGTGATAAAAATAAATACATTATATACTACGAAAATAACTTTATTTAATATATTAAATTTAATAATGTAACAATACATTGTGATTTTTTAGCTTGTTTTTTATGATAATTCTATTGGAATTAAGTATAATATCTATAAGTCACAAAACTCTTTTTTAAAGTATTTAATTAGTTATATATTTCAGATTTAAACTTTACATCACTAGTCAAACCGAAATGATCAATTGATCTACATGCTACATAGTTACCTTACAAATATTATAATAAATATTTTAAAAAAACTTTAGAAAAAAGGTGTATGTCTAAAGGGAATTTTTTTATAAATATTATTTCATGTAATTCCTTTTGCTAATTAGCCTTTTATATATCGATTTGCATGTTAAGCATTTTTATTACCTTTTAATTAGTTTTTTTCGTTATTAAGATTTTTTCATTTATTTAAAGGGATTAAAGTAAAAAAATGACCTCTAATAAATAAAACTAACAAAACATTAATAAAAGAATAATATAAAAAGGGATAAGACCTTACAAGCTTTTTAAATTAAGAAATTACATAAGAAATCGATAATATTTAAAGAGATAAAAAAATATATTTAAACCTCGTATATGTGTGATAATGATTTTTTTCTTACTTTTACGCTAATTATACTACTTTTACATTTAATTATGTAAATAATAGCCATCACTCACCTATATAGTTGTTTTCAAGATAAAAGACTAAATCTTAGACATTTTGATCATTCGCCTATTGTGATTTCAGATAAAAGTCTATGATGAGTGACATAAAGTAAGTGAAAAAGAAGGTGTAAAGAAAAAAACCTGGCGAAAAATCCAACATTTAACTGTATATGCAGCCTAAGGATACATCCACGCTCTCTTATTACAAATATCATTTGATAACTTCTTATTATACACACCCATTAAATTTTTTTTTTAATCTTTCTCTATTTCTTTTTTTTTATTTCATCATATTTTCTGGTATATTTATTACGTCTCTCTTTCATTTTTATTTTTGTCTCACTAAGAGTTATTTGGACAAATTTCTCCACAAGTATTTATGAAATAAGTAATGAAAACAAACTTTTGTATAAACTAAATAAAACTAACTTATACATATTTTTTACAAGTTAAAAATCAACTTTTGAAGAGGCTAACATGAAGAAATTTTTACAAAATTAACTTATGGATAAACTAATTTTAACAAGAATATTTTGTATTTTTTTTTCTTCAAATGCTTTTAGAAAAGTTTAAACACAGGGCCGGCTAAAGCATAAAGCAGTCCAATCCTTGTTATAGGCCCCCCTAAATTAATATCCCTTGCAATTAACATTTTATATAATTTTTAATGTATGTTATTCTAGAGTAGTGAACCAATTTTCTTGCAGGGTCGAGAGTGATGCTGCAAATCTGCAATATCGGTACGAGTAATGCTCCAAATCTGCAATATTGGTATTTGAATCCAAAATTTATTACTCATTATAGTGGATCTCTTTTTTATTGTTTTGTGCCACTTAAAAAATTAATTACTCATTAATTACATTATATATTAACGATATTTTTATAATTAGCTACATCAAAAGTTTCTCTTTAAATATATCAATTATTATTAAAATTAGTCCAAAAATCACTTTTACACTCTCTATTCTAAATATATAAATTCTCAGCAGAATAAATCTAAAAGTTATTATCTCTAATCTTTTTTATTGCTTATCAATATCGATCGAAAAAGAAAGATTAAAGGAAATTGATTATAATAATTTTATAAATAATTTTACATCTCTAAAAAGCTTGAAAAATAAACTTTCAATTATAAAAATAATTATTTTAATAAAATATAATAATTATTTTATAAAAAAAATTGTTTTAGGAAAACCTCACTTTCAAGTTAACTTTAGGCCTAGAAATATGTTTAGACAGCCTGTTTAAACAAACCCTAAATGTTGATGAGTACACAACCCTAAAAATATTTCCACTCGTTACTTATCATTGGCATGGGAACCGATCGAAGTTGATGACATCCTTTAATTAACCTAGGTAAATTTCCAGGCTGCAATAAGTTCGGATGTTTGGTAGGTTACGCAAGCACTCGTGCATTTTACTTCGAAAAGGACAAGAAGGAAAATGGGAACAAAAAAAGATTCAGATCTATATTGGGTTATAAATTTCTAAATAATCAAGTACCTTGCAAAATCATCACAAACAGTTGAAAACATTCAACTTTAGTGATTCATTAAATGAGATGGTAATTATATATACACCTTCCATATTGTCTTTCACGTGTGAATATTCTTTTTACATCCTTTCCCTTTGTCTGCATCACAATTGCGCAATATATCTAATGATGCCATCCTTTGGAATTGTTACAAACAGAATGGGGAGGGTTGTGTGCTAGCGGCTGGGAACAAATAGTACAAAATAATGATCTTTTTCTTCTTCAACTGCCCTTCACATCCGGTGAAAGTAATAGGACCATATATATGCCCATCAAAGAAGCAGAGTTTTCCCCAAGATTCAACGTTTTTGATCATTGCTTGCGTTTATTACTATCGAAGCTAAAGTTTCAACGGGTACTGGATGGCGTGATCACATGTATGTATATATATAACGCATGCAAAGAGAGAGGTTGTTGAGAAAAATCTTTTATATCTTTGTCGTTTAATTATATATGATTTTTTTGGTTACATTAAGTATATATGAATTTTTCTGTCAAAAGTATATATGAATTATTAAGATTATTTTAGTTAAATATATTATTAATTATCTATTTTAAGTGTATGACCAAAATTTACTACTTTCATATTCTCGTCTCTCACCTCATTTGGGTAGACACACGATCAATTGTTCCAAAAAATCGTTACTTTTAACTTTGTGGGTTGTACCTTCAAATCGTCATCCACTTTTCTCCTTCCCCACACATACACCTAAATAGATAAGTTCATAGCTTCACACCCGCTATTTCATATATCATGAAGTAGGAAATGTTTTATTCATTAACATTTTGAAAGGAAAAAACTAAAACTAGAGCAGCTGCACTTTTGGTTGCAATAACTTACAAATTTAGGCGCCAATTCATGACCCGTTAAATACAAGAATGCCACACACACACACACACATATATATATATATATATATATATATATATATATCAACACTGATTGACATATGTAGTAATGATTTATGTTTCTATTTCTTTAGTTTTGTAAAATTTGTTTAAGTTATGAAATTTATATATAGTTTCGATGAACTTGTTTCAAAAGAAACAGAAAAGTGCATTTGAAAGTGATCAATATATTAAAAAAAATTCAAGAGGTTGAATGCACCATGGAAGGAATATATTTTGATAGAGATTGATGTTTTCAAAGACTTTATTCAAGCACATGTAGAGTTTAAAAAGGTCATTTTGAATAACATTAGATTTGTGTATTTATGAATATTGTTCTACATGTGTCAAAATCATAAAATTCAACCGTTAGTATTAGAAGTTTATGAATAAGACCTCTAACGGCCAATTTTCGGTGGATTAAATTGTATCACTTAACTCTTCATACATCGACAACGCCCCACATCGAAATTGGCAACTGATTCAAAAGGTCATACTATATGTATTCATTCTCACTTTTTATGAATTCATGTCTTTTTTCTTTACTGTATATTTCTAAACCTTGTATTTTTTTTTTCAATATTCATTTCTTCTTGAAGCTTTTAATTTTTCAATCTCTATTTCTGATTACTATTGAAATTACTATGAAGTATAATAGTTATCGAAATTAACTTTTTAATCGAAAACACTATCATAAAATCTACTTATAATTATCTTACGAATCGTTATACGATAATACTATAATTATCTATGGATATCTTTATCAAAATTACTATTATCATATGTATTAAGTATTAAAGAATTCTTTGATAAGTTAAAAATGATGAACTTGCTTATTTGATTAAAAAGAACTTATAATTGAGAACATATTCTATGTTTCATCTTTAAATATTTATTTATCAATATAATCATTTAATAAAAATTACTCAATTAGTTATAAAAATATATTCCTCTCGAGGAGTAAGTGAAATTTTCACGATTAACAAATTGGCATGCCTGGTGGGACAAGTTTCCAAAAAAACTCAATCTTAAGAACAAGTCTTAATGATGATTATATGTTGTTAAAAAGAGGTAGAATGATAACAAATAGTCAAAGAAGTCATAGTAATAACAATAACCATAACAATAATAACAATAATAATGCAAGCACTTCTATTTTGCATAATAGAATAGGAAAATAGATCCTTGCACTAACAGAATTCTCACTTACCTTTGTACCATTGAAAGCTATTAAAGACCAAATTATAACATAGAAATATTGGAATGTTATATAGGGATCAAATCTTGGATATTGTAATTCAATGGTTTGAAACATGTAGATAGTTCTGGAATTGATGTAGTTTTAATTTCTCCAAATAATACACTGTGTGATGATCCTTTTCGAAATCAAACCTTTATGTTCTAATAATGAAGCAAAATATGAGGCTTTAATTGTGGGTTTAAAAACATTATTAAATCTAGGTGCAAGACATGTATTGATCAAAGGAGATTATGAATTAATCATCAATCAATTGATTCATAAATTTAAGTGCATCAAAAGTAATTTGTTGAAATACTTTTCATATGCATCCAAGTTGTTAAGTGTGACACCCTCTACCCCTCACATATATACTAACAAAGGAATAAAAATTCAAATATTAATTAAAAGTATTTTTTTAAAACATTTTTAAATACAAGTCTTTCAAAGGGATAAAAGGTTCACAATCACTTTCTTCTACATCATATTCAAACTTGTCCAAATAAATAATAAAGTCACCGGCTCGAACAAGGCCGTCTGAGACTTCATACAATTAATATAAAACCCTATACCCCAATGTCACATCCTATCAGAGCGTTGTGTCTCGACGTCCTTCAGCACAATATTCCTTAAAGCAGTTCACCTAGTCATTTGCTTCCCCGAACACAGAGTTCAAGATCATCATAGGATCCAAACACAAACAATAAACCGGGAGTGAGTTATCACATTCCTAACTAATAGAGAAACAAGACAACTAGATATACATATCATATAAACCAAATAAAACTTACTTACACGTAATTCACGTAATTCCACCACTTTGTCATTCAAAATTCACTTTTCATCAATCAATCACACTTTTTAATCATCAATCACATTACACAGGAATCACACGCTCTGATCAAGACATAATAACACCTCAATTTCATAATAAACAATTAACAAGCGCATGAGACAGTTATGCTAAGACTCAAGCCTATATGCAATGTGGTACCATGTCAGTGAAAAACCACCCTGGGGCGCTTAGGAGTACATAACAAGACACACCACACAACGGATTTGTCAGGTCACTCTCACTAAGTAAGATCATAGGGAGACCAGTCAGGGTCACGATGTTTTGTGAGAATGCTTCAGCCATATGGGATCAGCATAGGCTTAAAGGAGCACTCAAACCCGGTGACCCCTAAGGCCTACACTCCGAAGAGTCCGTCAGGGCCTCTCCCTCCTGATTCAGGTCCAACCCCTAAAATCATTTTAGCACACAGACACTACTCGTGAATTATACAATACCCACGACCTCACACTCGTGTTATAAACACGTACAACATATTGCGCTAGAATTTAACACTGGTTCCTAAATAGGAAACCTATACTTTCTCTTTAACACTGGTTCCTAAATAGGAAACCTACATTTTTTCTTTAACATTGCGCATTTACACTTTTCTCAAGATAACACTGGTCGGGTTATTGTACAATTCACAGCTTACAACACAAATAATGTCACATCAAGAGTTAATCACACACTTATTTACAACCAAAACTCATTCACAATTTCACATCTCATAATGTCACAATCCACCATCACATGTTTTCACGTATCTCACAATTCAACACCTATTCTACTTTACACTTTTACTCAATCTCAATAACAATATTATAATCTCAAGGTAACATATTATTTCATAATTCATCACATATTTCATTTATAAGCACTGCTCATGAATTATACAATACTCCCGACCTCACACTCGTGTTTCAAACACGTTTAACACATTGCGCTATAATTTAACATTGGTTCCTGAATAGGAAACTTATATTTTCTCTTAAACACTGCGCATCAACGCTTTTCTCAAGATAACACTGGTCGGGTTAATGTACAATTCATAGCTCACAATTAATTATTGTCACATCAAGCGTCAAACACACACTTATTCACAATCAAATATCATGCCCACACTTTAACATCTCATAATATCGCATCAATCATCTCATTTTTACATGTATCTCGCAAATTGACACATTCAACTTTGTACTACTCAATCTTCACTATAATATTATAATACCATTATAATAACTTATTACACCTTATAACCCATGCACATCACACAATAATAATATTTGCATGATACAAAACATATATATGTATATGTATATAGTAAATTAAACTACATTGTTTTTTTTTAACAAAGGATTTCTATAACAATTAATTTAATATTACATCAAAAGAAATTACCACTAGACATTAATCTTACAATTTTGTTTAATTTATTATTCTAGTATTACAATAATTATATACACATAACATGTTGATCATCGTCGTAGAAAAATTAGAACAAGATAATAATTTATATAAAATAAGTCTTGAATAATATTATTAAAAATATAATTTACGTTAATAAAAGATCTTAATTTTTCTAAGTGGTTCACACTCAATACAAAAACACATCAATTTCATAGCAATTTCTCATTGGGACATCAACTGATTCATCAAACATATATAATTCACTGTAATAATTAAAAGGATAAAATGAAAATTGTAAAAATACCCCAAAACCCATTTCAATTGATATCTCTAAGGATCCCTACACATGTTCTCACTAATCCTCAATTGTGAATAACTCATCCCTTACCTCTGAGCGGACTCACGTGTCTTCAGCCAGCGATAGTAATATCTCTAGCGATTCCCTGAGATTCCTCCAGTTATTCCTCCGACTGCTCCGATAGAATTTCCAAACGTCGGAGAGACGGAGAAGAGATTGAAACCTCCACTTGTACTGTCTTCATGTGATTCTTTTTTCTCCCTCCACAAATGTTATCTAGACAATCCCAACGGTGAAAATGTGCGCAATTGAATTTCAAACAACATGTCTAAATTTCATGAAAATCCAACGGTTAATGAAACCGGGATCGTAGTTTTACCAAGACAGTTTTGGGTTTCTGCGGAAAATTGAAATACTACAATGCGAAGGGTTTTCCTCTAAGCTCAGATATGATTTTAAAATTTCCAACGGTGAGAATGTTCTAAATTTGGTTGTGAACGTGCTACTCAAATTTCACGACGATCCAACGGTGAACGAGTCCGAGATCATCGTTTTCCTGAGACAGGTTTGGTGGGCTGCGGGAAAAAGAAAGGGTTTTGAGAGGAAAAGGGGAAAAAAGAGGATGAGGCCAAAAAGAGGCACCTGACTTAACATAACTACTTATACCTAGGGTACTCAGCCTATTATTTGCTTTATATTTATTTATTTATTTATTTTATAAAAACAAACTCTATTTTATTTCTATCAAACAAATAAATGAAATATCCTTTTTTATTTTCTCTCAAATCATTATTTTAATTAATAATTATATCTCCTTATTTATTTCTTTATAAAATCTCATCATTTTTCTAAAACTCTATTTATTTATAAATAACAATCCTTTTTAATCTAGATTACAAAAATTGGGATGTTACATTAAGTAGATTTGACAAAGTTGAATTTGAACATGTGTTTTGAGATCAAAATAAAGAAACTAATGATTTGGCTCAAATTGCATATGATTATAATTTGAGTAAACAAAATTTTTGAAACTTTGATAACTATCAAAGAAAAATTACAGAAAGAAGTAGAAATTTGGAATATAGGTTATTCACAACACGTGACTGGAGAAAACCATAAATAAGATTTTGATAAACTTGATTAAGAAAAGTGGTTCAATACGCCAATTTTTGAAATATAAAATTATTAACTTCTACTCCTTATTATGTACAAACAAATGGCCAAGCTGAAACCATAAATAAGATTTTGATAAACTTCATTAAGAAACACATTGGCCAAAAACCTAGAAGTTGACATGAAAGTTTAGATCAAGTTCTTTAGGCTTATCATAATTCACCAAAAGAGGCTACTGGTGTTACTCTTAAGTTGGTTTATGGGCATGAAGTAGTTGTGCCTATCGAAATAAATATAATTTTGATTCGAATTCAAAGACAGAATGAAATCCCTATCCAAGATGATTGAGATGTGATGTATGAAGAGTTGAATACCTTAGATGAAGAACGTTTCATTGATCTAGAAAACATTATTCGTCAAAAAGAAAAAGGTTTTAAACATTATAATAAAAAGGTCAGGAAAAAATCCTTTTGAATTGGTGACTCAATATGGAAAGTTATATTACCAACGGATAAGAAATCCAAAGTTCTTGGTAAATGGTCACCTAACTAGGATGAACCATATGTTATCAAAAGGTTTTTTTCGAGAAATGCTTATGCGATTCGAAAAGTAAATACAAACAATTATATTGGTTCGACAAATGAAAAGTACTTAAAAACATATAGACCTACAATAACTGAAGTAAGCATTCCCACCACATAGAAAGTTTAAGTGCAATTTTTTTGAAGGGAGATTACATCTCTAGGACATTTAATGATGTGCAACACTTTAATTAGGTAAGTTGTTATAGTAACATCCAAATAATTGCTTCAAAAATATTATGTTCTCAAAAAGTAATATTCAAATGCATTATTTTTGGGGGTATTTGTTACCTCTGTTATGTAAAATTGTGTAAGTTATGGAACTTATATATGATTTCGATGAACTTGTTTCGAGAGAAATAGAAGAGTGCATTCGAAAGTGATCAATACATGAAATAAAATTCGAGAGGTTGAATGCACCATCGAAGAAGTGTATTTTGATAGATATTGATGTTTTCAAAGACTTTACTCAAGCACATGTAGAGTTTAAAAGCGCTTAGAAGCAATGACATTTTGAATTTTGAAAGATCAGTTGAAGTGGTTATAGAAGAAGTTACACGAAGACATTAAATAACATTAGATCTCTGTATTTGAGAATATTATTGTACACGTGTTGAAATCTATCAAAATCATAGATTCATCTGTTTGTGTTAGAAGTTTATAAATAAGACCTCTACCTGTGAATTTTCGATGGATTGAATTGTATCATTAAACTCTTTAAACACTAACAACGCCTCACATCAAAATTGACTACTAGTTCAGAAGGTTATTGTGTATGTATTTGTTTCCACCTTTTATGAATTCATATTTTTCTTTACTTTACTGCATATTTCTAAATCCTTTATTTTTTTCAATCTCCGTTTCTTCTTGAAACTTTTATTTGTCCAATCTTTATTTCTGGTTACTATTGAATTACTATCGAAGTATAATAATTATCGAAATTAACTTTTTAATCGAAAACACTATCATAAAATATACTTATAAATTATCTTACAAATTGATATACGATACTACTATAATTATCTATGGATATCTTTATTGAAATTACTATTATTATATGTATTAAGTATTAGACAATTTTCTTATAAGTTAAAAATCATGATCTTGCTTATTTGATTAAAAAGAACTTACAATCGATAATAAATTTTATGTCTCATCTTTAAATATTTTTTTTAATAGAATCATTTAGCAAAAATTACTTAATTTGTTATTAAAATATATTTCTTTCCGGGTTTAAGTGCAATTTTCACGATTAATTGTTTCTTAATCAAGTGATTCAAGAATTGAGTCCTAATCTTGCTATGAAATAAAAAAAGTTATAAAAAATAGTCATTTTATATGCACTTCAAAGAAAATTAATCATAATGTTTAGTAGTGAATAATTCATATCAATAGACAATTCAATGATAAAAAGAAAATTACATATATCTCAGTCCATCAATTATTCAAAATATTGAGGCAAGCCTTATTTGGTGGGAGATTAAATCGTCATATGAGAAATATGCCTTCAATTTTCAATATAAATCACCAAAATTAATTGCTTAATTAGTGGTTTAAGAATGATGACAATTTCTGAAAGGTGCAATTGGCGGATTTGTATTTGCATGATTTCCCAAGTATTGACCATGTCGGTATACGTCCATTTCCACAAATTAAGATTTTGATCGTTTTCTTTCATTTTCAGTGTGATATTATACAATGTGCTCCTCTAAGCCCACATATATATATAGAGAGCTAGAATACTGTATGTTATGTAATGCTAATGTGACATGCAGAGAATGTGTCCTCGATTGCTGCTGGGCAATTTGGGTATGTATAGACAAATCATGGTCAACAAGTCAGAAGAGAATAGGATCATCTACACATTTTTATATTTATAATTTGTAATTAATTGTGGTAAATTTTGTTATATATATTGTCGTTACGTTCTTCATACATATGCATTGTGCACCAATAACCACACGTGTCAAATGATGATGTTTATAGCCAAATTAATAAACTTTCACATCCAAGTCATGAATGATCCATTATATTTTGTTGTCACTTAAGGGAAAAAGGAAAGAGCTATAAAGCAAGACCTACCTTGGCTTAAGAAGCTTTCCAAAAGGCATGCATAATATATTTTGTTGTCTCATTAGTTATCAATTCGAATTCAATAATACACCAGCCTTTTTTCTAATTGAAAGCTTTATGCGCAAGCTTATCAATGGTGTACTGTTAATACATTTCTGAACGCTCCTTATATTATGCTAGGTAGTGTGTGGATAAAAAAAATTAAAATTCAAAGTAATATATAATAGATGGAAATTTAATTATTTTAGCTAATTTATTTTATATATTATTTGAATAAAATAATTTAAATTTGTTTTTTAAAATATTTTGATGATGTGTAAAATAAAATTAACATTTTTTAAAAAATTGGGTGGATTAATTAGGTGGTCAACTCATCAATTCACCTCTAAATGAAGTCGGTTATATTTTCAACCTACTTCTTGCTGTATCCTCCTTAAGGCTGGTTGAAAATACACGGACAGATTGACTCACTTTACCATGCTAGTAAAGAGAGAGAAAGAAGAGGAAAAAATAGAAGAAAAGTGTGATAAAAATGGACAAAAAGAAAGTATTCTAACATAGTTAGATAGCTAAAGTATACACTAAATATATATTTAAGATAAGAGACTTCACAATGATACTATAATTTCATTTGAATTGTTCTTTAAATTATTTCATTTCACTTAAAAATTGTCCTTTTTTAAAAGTATTTTATATTTAATATATAAACAAATTATTTTAATATGTGATAATTTAAATTCACTCCAAATTAAATTTCTCTCTCACTATTTCTCCTTAGTCCTTTCAAACACCGGTATGGATTTTTTTCTTTGAAAAGTTGGATTCTTTGTTGAAGTCAATGGAAATATTTGCCAAGAATTGGAGGGAATAATTGCGTGACATTGGTAATTAATGGGTGTGGAGATTATTGTGTCGAAATTATTAATAATACTATCCTTTTGGCATACACGGGTTATATTATTATAAATGCTTTTATACACTATTTTTTTTTTTATAATACTACTCTTTTGTCTCTCTTTTTCACATAAGTTTTTCTTATTTTTCTTGTCTTTTCTATAAAACAGTGGAATCTAGCTTACAGATGGTTTCAGGATTGCAGGTTGTGCAGTTCACAATTTCGTTAGTAAAATTTATTAAATTTAATTATCTAAGATAATAAAATTATCATTTAAAAAATTAATAAAAATCCAAACTGACGTAGTTCTCTTCAATACAACTGTAGAGAATCTCAATTATCTACAAAATGTTATACACAAATAAACGAGCATTTCTCGTGAGGAGTGCTCTAACGTCAAAGAAGTTTCGCACACGAAATGATAGAAATTCCAAATCATTTACTTTCTGATTCAATTGAGAATTTCAAAATTTCACAGAATTTAAAATATCTAAAATTTGAATTGGTTTTATTTTAATTTTTTTTATTTTTAAATGTTTTATTTGAATAAATTAATTTAAATTTTTCTTTAATTTTAAATTTTTTGTTTGGGTAAGGCAATTCAATTTTCCCATATGTAAAATTTTAATTTTATATTTTAAATAGATAAAATTTTAATACTAAACTTCATAAAAAAACAAACATAATAGAGTTTCAATCTTTAATAATTTAAAAATATAAAATATTGATAATTTTAATTAGGATTGTTTTGCTTGACCACAACCAATGATATTTTTAAACCGACATCAACCAAGACTATTTTTTGGTCAACATCAAATAGAGTTTTCTTGTTAAAGTATGTCGGGAATATTCATCAATTGACGTCATCTAGGGCTATTTTTCGGCTAACGTTGGTTAAGTCTATTTTTCAGCCGATGTTGGCTAGGTTTTTTACCAAAGTCAGCTAGGATTTGTTTGGCCGACATCGACTAGGATCTTTTCAAATGACATTGACCAAGGTCATTTTTAGCCAACGTCGACCTAAAAAATCCTAGTAGGCATTGACAAAAAAATCTACCCAATATCAGCTAAAAAATAACTTGGTCAATGCCGACCAATAAAACCTACCCAATGTCGGCCAAAAAACATCATTGGTCAACGTTGACCGAAAAATCCCTAGTCGAAGTTGGCTAAATCATAGTCCTGACCAATGTCGGACAAAAAACTCTACCCAACATCGGCTATAAAATAGCTCTGGGTTATGTTGGCTAAAAAATAGCTCTGATCGATGTCGATTGAAAAAATTCTAGTCGATGTCGACTGTAAGAACCTAGTCGATGTCGACTAAAGTTAGTCATACCCAATGTCGGTCAAAAATACCTAGCCAATGTTAGTAGAAAAAACTCTAGCCAACATCAATCAAAAAATCTAGCTAATGTGGTTAAGAAATAACTCTGGCTGATGTCAACCAGAAAACCCTAGTCGATGTCAGCAAAAGAAATCCTAACTGACGTTGACTAAGAAAATCTAGTTTACAAGCCAAAACACCCTAGCTAACATCGGCTGAAAAATAACCCTAGCCGATATTGGCTAAAAATAGCTTTGGCTGATGTTGGCCGAAAACCTAGTTGACGTCGACTGAAAAACCCTAGCAGGTGTATACTCAAAAGTTAGCCATGATCGATGTCAGTAGAAAAAATCTAGCCAACGTCAGCCAAAAAAATTATTGGTTAACATCAACTGAAAAAACCTGGATGACAACGGCCAAAAAAATCTTTGCCCAACGTCAGCAAAAAATTCCCATGACTGACGTTAGTGAAAAAATAACCCTAACCAACATCATAAAAAAATCTTAGCCGATATCGGCAAAAAATAGCTTTGGTTGACATCATACAAAAAAAATTTGACTGAAAAAATATCGGCCAACGTCAGTGAAAAATAACTTATGTTGATGTCGGTCATAAAAACTTTGGTCACCCGTAGTTGCGAGTGTTGAGCGAGAAAGAGTCGCGAGCAAGAACGTGAGTTAGAGTGAGCATTTTTTAAAAAAAAAAATGAAATTCTATATTTTTTGAGAGAATTTGAAATCTCATTGTTTTAGTCAATCAAAATGATTTATAAAAATACCAAAAATTAAATCTCCTTTCAAATATTCTATCCAAACAAGCTATTTTATTATGAATCATTTTAAATTCCTTGAAAAAATGAATTCCCTATTGAATTACTCCATCCAAACACACTCTTAGATTTTGAAAAAGAGAACATCCGTCCAGGGAATTAGTACGAAATCCCCAAACTTTGATTTTTTGCTCCTATCTTTCTAGTGAAATGACACAAAAAAATTCTTTTCGGATCAGAAAGTTCTACAAAGATTCATAACATAATATAATATGCCAGGGGAAACAAAGATTACTTTCCGTTTTATCAGTGGAAGCAAACGCCAAATAAGAGGATGTTTTGTTGAGATTAAATAGGGATGAAAGAATTTTTTTTTAAAAAAAAAATTGTGTGGGTTTTATATCTTTATTTTTATTTTAATTTAAATATTTTTTCTCTTTCATTTTTTCACTTTTCTCCCATCAAACAACTCCTAGAGAAGATTGTTTATATTTTTGCTTGTTTGGTGTGAAGAAGAGTGTTAAAAATATATTTTTTAACATTTTCTTTCAAACACATTGTGTAAAAATATATTTTTGCATTCGTACAGATAAAGTTGATCTGTAAGTGTAAATTAATTCGTAACGTTGATACGGATGAAGTTCATCCATCTAATTCATATGGATGAAGTTCATCCGTATGGTTTATACAGAAGAACCTTACGGATGAAGTTCATTCGTATGGTTTATACGAATGAAGTTCATCCGTATGGTTTATACGAATGAAGTTCATTCGTATAAACCATACAGATGAAGTTGATCCGTATGCTTTATATGGATGAACTTCATACTTACGGATCAACTTAATTCGTATGTTGAAATCTGTTTACGGATCACCACTCAGCCAACAAAAGCGTACCTGGTGTACCTTCGACGAAAACGAACCAACAACCGCAACAATCACTGACCGATAACACTTTCACCTCCATTGAAGCGTCACCTCTCTCAACAATGGAAAACCAACACGAAAGGGAGAAAGGGAAGCACAAAACAATAAACGCGTAACAAAAAACAACAGAAAAAGCAACTTAAAAAGGAAGAAGAAGCCAAAGGCATTTTGGGCATTAACAAAAATGTTGGGTGCACAAACAATAATGCTGGTGCACCTATCATGTCCCTGATAGTAAAAATGAATGAGCCTTATTTTCTATGGAATTTTACCTTACAAAATACCTTCGACGAAACACGTTTGTTGTCATTGTGGTCAATACTGAAAACTTGTTTTTGTTATGTTAGAAAGTGTAAATTTACTATATGTAACAAAAACAAGTTTCTGTTAACTATTGTGAAATCATACATGAAATAAAAAAAACCTTTTACTATTCCAATTTTTTCATTAAAAATTATCAAAATATTATTTTGGAATTTAGTTATGGGAAAATGATATATTCTTTCAAAAAATAAAAAAAACATGAAAGATTGCAAAGGAAAAAAAAAAGAATGTAAAAAGAAAGAACCCTAGAATAATTAGGATGTTGATGTCACTAGGTAGAAGAAGTTGAACCCATTGGGCTTCTTGTGTACTGTCCAATATGGGAGAGTGGGGTGAGAAGATACTTTAAAAAAATTTGGAAATGCATATGGTCATATGGATCGGTAATATGTAATCATACATATTATTAACATTAATGATTTCTTATGGATGGTAGATTTGTATCTTTATTAGCACGGATCTAAGTTGGAGAAAAAAATTAATCTTCGTCATTTCATCGTAACATTAACCATAATGATAATCACGAACTATCAATGAATCACTATAATAATATACTTCGATCAAATCAATCACAACAAGAAATAAGGAACTCAATCACTACTCACCAAAATGAATGATGTACGAAGAAAACAATAAATAAACAAAGAAAAAAAGAAGAAGTTAACATAATTAATTTTGGAATTTTAATAAAAGTGTTCCGGTATAGGAAGAAAAAAAAATAATTCACCTCGCAACAAATAAAAAATAAATAAAAAAAAGCACCTTATGCGCGTCCCAACGGCTAGCCCATTCAATTTCAATAGAGAAGACACAGAAAGAATCAGAATCAGGAAAGATTGGATTTTCATTTTCCAACCCAAAAAAAAACAGGCTTCCAATACCTCCAAAGCGTTTGCAATTCGTCGTTCTCTTCAAAAGTTTTCAATTGAAACACTGATTTTGAATTCTTGGTTTGAGTTAGTTCTTAGAAAGAATTGCAGGCAATGAATCTCCCTCGAGACGTGGACGACTACTTCAAACAAACCCTCGACGATACATTAGGGATTCCCGTATCGTCGCGAACCCTAGAATCCAAGCTTCAAGCTTCCCAAGAGTCGCAATGGCGCCTCCGCGAACACCTCCTTTCCCTTTTCCCCCAATTGAAGCGGAAAGACCAACTCATCGACCGCTTCAAGGTTTCGCGCCTCTTCAAGATCTTTCTCTCACAATTTTTATTTTTAATTTTGGAAGTTGATGTTGAAATTTTCGGTTATGGTTTTTTTTTTTCGGAGCAGTATGAAGCGGGAATGAACGCGCGAGCTCTGAAGAAGTTCGTTGAGGAGAATCAGAGACTGGCGACGGATTGTGAGAAATTGTTGGCTCGCTGCCATCAGTTGGAGAATGATCGCGCCCTGTATGATAAAGACAGAGAAGCGTTGATGGAGTTTGGGAACGACGCTGACGAACGGGCACGGGAGGCTCAAACCCGAGTTCTTGATTTGGAACGGGATTTGCTCTTTATGGGGAATGAATTGAACAAATATAAGAATCAGCATCAATTGGTAAAACCATATTTTTTCCCCTTTTTGATTTTTGTTAGTGTTTTCCCACCCTTTTTAACAATTAAAATATATGTCTTGGCTTCTAACATAATTGGTGGATTGTAAATTGTAATGTGTGCAAAATATTGCAATGCTAGCTAAGGGAGCGTGAAGGGGTTTGTAAAGGCTTCATTTTTATCCAGTTTATTATTTGTGAGAGTAAAGACTAAAGAGGTTTGGTGGATTAGTTGGAGTTTAATTTTCTGATGTTAATGTAAACTTGAAAATTTTAGAGTCTTCTCTTTTTTATTTTTTGGGGAGTAGATTAATTACTGATGATATCTTCGAAAGGGCTGTTAGGAAGGACTTTGGAATTAATTCACTCTCCATAAGTTGGAGTTGCTGGTGTGATGTTATGTGTTTTTACTTCAAAAATCAGTAGCTGCAGTGGCATTAGGATGAAATGAGTTTCATCCCAGTTTAATTTTTGTTTGCATTGGTATAACCTTAGAAATTGAGATTATTTGGTTTGCTTTCTTTTTATAACGATAAGTGATATGCTAGCAACATGCTCTCTAAAATGCTCCTTGAAACATACTCTCTATTGATGTTTGTAATTTATTGGAAATCACAAATTTAGGTGGATCACACACTACTTATTTTATGAGCTTCACTCATGATTATGTGGCTTCCAATAACTAAAAATAGTATTGGGAAGAGTGTGTTAGAAAATGTGTTACCAACACTCCTTATAATGATAATGCATTATGATGCTGTTAACTCATGAATCATATGATTGACTTTCGTCTGCTGTTAAATTGACAACTTTTATATTAATGAAGTTCTACTGCTCGTGACTAATCTTCCTTTTCACCTATCTATATTAATGAATTCTTATATTATTAAATGATGTTCTTTTTTCTAAATTCCACTTTTCCCCCTTTTTTTTCTATTACTCATGAAACGGTAATAGCTTTTGCAAGTTCTTGTTCCTTTGGTTGTCAATGTTGATCCCAGATATTTGCTTTCTCCATGAAGGTGAATCCTTCTGTGTGCACTCCTGGGGAAAATATTTTACTTGATTCTGTTTTAGCAACTCTTACTAGTAAAGATGATGATTCTACATATGCATTTTTGCAAGTAAACAGTGAGAATGAGGCCTGTAAACAGTTTCTGAGTATGTGGAACTGGTGAGCCTGCAACCTCGCCTCATTATCTTCTCTTGATTTGTTCTTTTTCCCTTAACTCTCTAGCATTGTTCATTTGGCCAACTTTAACTGTTGTAGTTTTTATAACCATCAGAGTCAATTTCTGTTCATATTGCCATTTCAGTTTTTGTCAATTCATTTTTGTAAGCCTGATTTTTTATTTTGGATTTGGTAGCATAAACCCATCAACTCGGAGTGTTTTGTCCCTTGTTGCTAAAATCAAGTCACTTGAGAAGGATAAGGAGCATCTAAGAACTAACCTTCACAAAGCTGAGGAGGAGGTAAACTTTGATTGGTCCCCAGGATTTTGGACCATTTCATTTGTTTTGGGTGATGATTTGATTGTTGATTAATATCTAACTTAACTTGGCATGGCATGCCTAGGTCAAATTACTGTTTGATGAAAACAATGTATTGGAAAAGGAGAACAAAAGGTTATTGAGGATATACAAGAAAAGAAACCATCCCGATTCTGGGGGGAGCATACCAACAGCTAGGGGTGGGTAAGGGGGCCGACCCGCTCTGCGTAAGGCCTTGCCCGCATAAGTCCGCATTGGTAGCAAACCAGACCAATCTGTCCCGCTTCTTACACGGACCAAATAAATTGGTCCGCCCCCGTCCCACGGATCCCGCGGGTCAAACGGGCCGGTCCGTAGGTCTAGTTTTAAAAGAATTTCAATTTTAATAAAAATACAATACAATCAAATTAAGTTCAATATAGATATAAATAAAATCTCAATAATTAGTCAATTACATCAATAAAATAAATAATGTCTTAACAAAAGAAAATCCAAACAATAGATCTAAAATATGAAATTTAAACATCTCCAACAACAAATGATTCCATATTTGAAGTAGCTTGAACCTTCTTCGTCTCCACATTTAAGAGTACAACAACAATGAATCAGTCCAACAAAAATAGGATAAAAACAAATTCTAGAGAGAGAAGAGATGTACTTTGCGTGGTGGCGCAATGGTGGGTCGAGGATGCGCCGCTATGGTGTGTCGCGTGACTGCGTGAGTGTGAGTCGTGTTTTGTTTTCTCGTAAGGGAAAGAGTCATATGATCGTGCATGTGCGTGACTGCGTGGTGGAGAAAAATCGCGAGGAGAAAAAGTGTTATTAGCCTGCTACAATGATAATTGCTATGTGAGCTATTTTTTTAAATAAAAATATATTAAAATATCTTTAAAAATATTTATTTAAAAATTATTTTTAGCTTAAATGATAAAAATTGATATTTTTATTATTTATGTATTGCAGATATGAAAAAGATAGATTAAAAGAAATAAAGTTTGAAAAAATATAAAAAATGAAGATTTTTAGCATGTTATCACTTATCTTTTTTATCTTAATCTTTTTATTTCTGTTATCTTTTATTTTTTTATCTTATCCTTTTTATCCTTATCATCTTTTAATTTAAATATTTTATTTTTATCTTTAAATCTTTATCTTATCTAATATATTTCTTTATCTGTTATCTTAAAAGAAAAATTTAAAGTGAAAAAGAGAAAATCAAACCTAATATAATTGGGTCAGGGTCACACAAATCAAACTTAATGCGGACTGCGGGTAACCCGCGGATCCCGCGGGCCAAACCCGCATAGTTCGCGGGTTAAGTGGGGGCAGATCCAAAAATATGACATAATCATGGATCGTTTAAAAAAATTGGTCCGTAATCCGTGGGTCTCACGGGCCAGTCCATGAACCTGGGTTCATTTACCCACCCCTACCAACAGCCCATCAGCCAAGGCAAGTTATTTAGGATTTATAAAAGAAAATCAAGTGATGTATTCTTGCAGCATATGTGCATGCTAGTGTTGCATTGCCGGTTCAAATTCATTTTGTTTTTGTTGATTATGATATAATTATATACCTGTCTTCTGCGCTTCATCTCTACTTGAACGTCTGCATATATTTATATTTATTTGGCTTTTGCAGTCAAACAAGAGAAAGTCTAGTCCCAGAACAAGTAGCCCAAAGCAGAGGAAGATTGATTTTGACGATCACGAGGTAGCAAGACAACCATGATCACCCTTAAGACATAACTCCCCAGACTGTAGAATGCATAAGAAGTAACGTGACAAACTAACAGTGTGTAGATGAGTTTAGACGTTTGAAGCTGTCAAACATCCCTTCAGCTCAATGATACTCATGGTTTGGGTTCATCGTACGCTAAAACAAACTCACATTAAGGGACGATGAGTTTAGATCATACAGAAAGTTGTTTCCGATTTATAGATGAATTTACTAACCACAATATTCGTATTTGTTGCTCCTAAAAATCACTATTGATCACTCTTTGCTTGCATGGGGTAACTCTTTACTTTTAGTATTTAAATTTGATTATAAACACTAACAGTGATTTGATTTACAACCCAATTAGGGTAGGCCTACTAATGAAAGATAATTTCCACGAGATTTTGTGTTCAGATTTTATTGTCGCTATTGAATGTATTTTTCATTATTATGTTAACAATTGCAAAAACCAATATAACTCAGTTCAAATTCAATCAATCATTTTCAGGTAATCTATTTTTCCGTAACTATTTTTTTTTTTGAATCATAACAATTTGCTATTTTATAATTTTTAAATAAAGTGTAATTTGTAAATATATTCTTAAAATAAGTGCAAATGCTAGAGAGAAGATAAGAGGCTTAATGCATGGTGGGGTATTTAGTGGGAGTATTCAGGGATTAGTATTTTCTTTCATAAGTAATTTTTTAAAGATATTATCCCGCGTTAAACATGGATATCTCTTTCAGCGAAGATTTTAATTAAATTTATTATATTGTGAGAAGTTACTTATTTCATTAGATCGAATTCTTAATTTGATTTGGATTTGATTTAGAGAAAAATAAAATACAAACCGATCAAAATTTGATGGTTTGAGTTGTTTTTTTTAAATTAATTCTAGCAAATCAATTTCATCATGATTAATATAGTTCAACTTCATTAACAGGTTAAGTTGAAAAAACAAGTCATTAATTCTCAGTTTTATTTTTGTATATTATTTTTTTTGAATTGTTATGTTATAAACACAAAGTATCTATTCACTTTGTTGATAACTTAATTTAGTAAAATTTTCTTTCAAAATATGTTTTTTTTCTCATCTGTCATAAATTGAATCTGCCCCTTAAATATTAGAATTCAACTCTATTCAAACTAACAATGTGTTGGTACCCATATAAATTTTAAAAAGTCAATAATTTTAGACAACAATTAATAATGTGTTTGGTTGAACGTTCGCATCTTACGTTTTTAAGTCAATTTTCCTAGTCAAAGCAAAAACTCATCTGAGTCTTTGTAACTTCTCATATTCACACCAATTATGCATGTCTTGTAGTTCAAATGCGGGACCGAAGACTAGCTAAACTAAGTTCAAGTATTAGTATTATTTTAAATTAGAATATAATTTTTCCATTGTTATAATTTTACATATTTCATTAATTTCTTTATCTATGATAAGAAAAAAATTTGGATAATAAGTATAAACAAAGACACTTAATAATACTACATTAAATAGCCAAAAAAACAAAATAAATACAAGAAAACGTAAAAAAAAAAAAATCGAACACTAAAGTCTAAAAAGTATATAAAATGAAAGACAAAATTTTGATCTTCTAATTAATTTGGATTGAATTAAAAAGAAGAAGAAGATAAGTTAAAAACTAATGGAGTGTAATTAATTTTTTTGAATTTAAAATAAAATGGATTAATTAAGTTTGAATTTCTAGTCTAAACAGGCAAACAAATAGAGCAAAGTGTGTCGATTCAAGGATATTTTGTTCCTTATCCATTCTAAAGTTCTGAGTGCTATTTGCTTATTGCATTGCCATTGCCAAGTAATGGCGCTACTACGTCTTGTTTGCTTAACTTCAACAAATCAGTTATCAACTCAATCCACCTCTTTCTCTTTTCTTCGCAAAACACCCCATTCTCAATCCATCCATATCGATCCCTCTTCCTTTCACTTTCCACGCCTATCCCTTATCACAACCACTCTCACACACGCCCAACAAGCCAACCCTGTTGTCGCCGAAGAAGAATTTTCTCGCACCAGGTTACTCGCTCAGAACGTGCCCTGGACAAGCACCCCCGAAGATATTCGCTCTTTGTTCGAAAAACATGGAAAAGTCCTCCAAGTCGAGGTTTGTTTTTTCCCTCTCTTCTTTTCGGTTCTGTTTATTTAAGGTTTTTGTTTTCTGACTTGGATTTGTAAATTGTGTCTGTTATAGCTTTCTATGTATAAGAAAAACAGAAACCGGGGTTTGGCCTTTGTCGAAATGGGTTCCCCAGAAGAAGCACTTGAAGCTCTCAATAATCTCGAATCGTATGTAAGCCTAAAACACCACACTCACACTCTTTTACCGCTTTTATTATTTGTCTATGAATTTGTATGGTATTGTCACATTAGTTCCTGAATTGAAGGAAATTAAAAAACAAAGTCCCGAAAAGTATAAATCGACAATCACATTAGTCCAAAATTCAAAAAAATGTGCGACTAAAGGGATAGTATTAACATATATTTGAAGACTAAAATGATATTTAGTTGTTAATTTAGGGACTTATTTAACATTTTCTTAGTTTCACGGATTAATGTGACAACGCCTACCACTTTTCGGTTTAAAGTAACTGTTTCCTCTTATTTATAAAGTACATGTTTTGATGACAATATATGATGTGCTTCTGTTTTTTTTTTCTTTCTTTGAATGGTGCTTAGGAGTTTGAGGGTCGTGTAATCAAAGTCAATTATGCTCGGCCGAAAAAGGAGAAAACGCCGCCCCCTGTGAAACCAAAGGTGGTGACGTTTAACTTGTTTGTTGCCAACTTGTCCTATGAAGCGAGCGCCAAAGATCTCAAGGAGTTTTTTGATTCTGGAACTGGTAAAGTTGTGTCTGCTGAGGTTGTGTATCGTGATAATCCTAGAAGGCCGTCTGGTTATGGATTTGTGTCCTACAAGTCCAAGAAAGAAGCTGAGGCTGCTCTTGCTGAGTTCCAAGGAAAGGTAACTTGGGGGTTCTTATTTGTTTGAATTTGGATTTGAATTATTGAGTTTGGGTAATGTCATTCTCACAAATTTTATCTGCAATGTCTTAGGCCTTGTTTATTTACTGTTTTCAAAAATAGTTTTCTGTTTTCTCAACTTTGTTTGTCCCATACCCTAAGCACATTTGAAAGCGTTTTTCTTCCAAGTAAATTTTTTGTTTCCTTAAAGTCTGTCCCTCAAACAGTTGAAGAAAACAGGAGACGATGAGAAAACATCTCTCTCAGTTATTTCTGTTTTTTTTTAACACTTGATTTGGAAACAATTTTCAAAACTTAATAGATTTTGAATGAGAAATTAATTGTTGAGTAGTGTGGAATTATTCTAGAAAACAGTTTTTAAAACATTAAAATGAGAAGGGAATCAAACAAGCCTTTAATGTTTGTTTTTAGTCTGAGTGATATGGGGAAAATTGTTCTTCTACAGATTTTTATGGGAAGGCCAATCAGGGTGGATCGGGGTCGGCGATTTGTTCAACAACCTGGGGACGGGAGTGCAAAGTCTGAAGATACACCTTCTGATTTGAGTGTGAATGGGGCAGAAGCTCAACAACCTGCAGAGGGCAGTGCAAAGTCTGAAGATACTCCTTCTGAGTTGAGCGTGAATGGGGAAGAAGCTGACAAAGTTGATTGATATCAGTTTTTCCCTGATGCATATCAATATTATTTATGTTGTATGTCCTTGCTTCAGACATTCTGAATGTTTGCTCATTTTTGCTTACAATCCAAAGTCTTTGATTGGTTTAGATTATGTGTTTTACAGGTGGTTTTCACCTTTATTTACCAGAGGCTCGTGAGATACAAGGAGTTGATAGGTGTAAGCCCAAGCACTTCCGTGATTCAAGAATCCATTTATCTTGATTGCATAATTTGACAATTGTTGGCAAGCTACTATATCTTAAGAAAGCGAGAAATATATGTATATCAGTGGTGATGTTGTTTGCATCTTTGTTGGTTAGTGCCTAGTGGTTACTTCACAAGAACATGTGTATGCCATTCAATATTTTTTTTCTTTAACTTTAATAAATATATTGAGTAGTTTAAGGATATTGGTTCCAAATCTACCAAAAGGAAACAAAATTAAACCACTCAGAGGAATTGAAGCTTGACCATAAAATGCATGTAGTATAACAATACAAACCATTTATTTAAATTAATAATACTTGAAGCTTGTTTTGTGCATTCTTTCAGAGTAGCCCTAAGACAGTTATTTGGTTTGGTTTGGTTTTTTTTGACTTTGATACTATCGCTTTAAGACAAAAAGACTTGTCCTATAATCTATGAATGTGGCTTGAAGGTTGGGTTGAAATATGCATTAACTCCTAACATTAATATTTAAGCGGGATTGTTTGTTCATAGCAGAGAGTTAGATTCTTGCTTTTACTGAGTTCACTATATGTGTCAACAAAAGGGGATTGTTTACAATGCATGTAAATCTCTGTTGTATTATCTACTAAATACTGCAATGTCATAAGAATCATGAATTATGATTTGTGTGATTTCATTTCATTTTGAGAATGCGTTCAAAATCATTTATGGTGCTGAATTGCACCTTGAATAATCTCGATTGCTAGAATCACACCTTGGATTGTCCTTGTTGCACTGTTAATTGTTTTAGTTACTTGCTGTCATTTTTTGTTTTTTGGATTTTTTAGGGACTATGCAGCTGGATTGTTTTGTCATTTTTTTTGTCTTTGTGAGCTCTATGACTTGAATCTTGGTCTATTTTGAAGCTGATGCTTCACTTTGTAATGCTATACATAATTAGTCGTTTGGCTTTAAAATGCCAATATTTAGACTAGATGTCTTTTTATGTTTCTTTATCTTAAGATACTTCTTATGGTCATTTGACTCTTTTCAATTATTGATCATGGATGTTATGATTTACAATATAGTTTGCTTCACATTTACAAAATATTCGATTGATTTGATAACCATAGTAAGGAGTATTTTTTTTTTCTTGACGAGGTTTTAGGATTTTAGTTTACTAAGCTAAATAGCATCACGATATGACAACTGTTTGAAACTTTCAGGAAATATTCGTTGCTGACAATTTTTTTAATGAACAGTATTGGAAGCAATTGCATATTTTACCTTTCTTATTTGTCCTGCCTTCTCTCAGTTGTAAAGTGGTTACGTATGCTCTTAAAATAGTGATGTTGCGACCACTTCCCTTAGTATTCATTTAGGTTATGATTTGAGATTTACATAGTATTTTTTATGTTTTAATGATCAACTTTACAAAGGTAAGACGCTAAAGGCATCGGACATCTCTTCCTTTCCTTCTTAACTAGTCGTTTGAGATTGCTGATTGTTGGACAGGTCTTTTTGTTGTTACTATGGCCAACTCCAAAGCATTTACATGTTTTCAACTTTGATTATATACTTTTAACCTTACAAATGATAATGTTACGCCCAAGTATTACACTGGGCTTAATGAAGAGCAAATAGAGCAATTTTATTATTTGAATATTGAAAAATTGACATTAGATGTAACATTACATGTTATTTTTATTTTTTTGTCTACACAATTAAAAATATACCGTAAAATTGAGGAAATATTTGTTGTTCTAATTTTTTGTGCAAAGAACATTTTCATTTTAACAGGTACCGAAGTTAAAATGTTTTTGCCGATAACTTGTTTTTTCTCCTGTCACGGAAAGAACGTAGCCTATGACACGAGAGATGTTTCTCGTAGTTTCTTACGAAGGTTACTTGAAGCATAAATGCTCCTCAGCAGTACTGTTCAGCACAAAACACCAACGCATGATTGCTATCTTAAATAAATATTAATTGATAAATGAAACATATATAAAATGCTAATATGTACCAGAAGGATTTTGTCAAAATTGCCCTAACGTGGTGACATTTTTAGCCCCAGTCATTTTTTTTGGGTTTTACTTTTATCAGCTTTTATCTCATGCAGCATGCTATTCTACATATTGTGAGGAAATTTAGCATATTATATCAATGCCGTGTTGATTCTAATTACTTCCAAGATTTGATAAATTGAGTAGGTTTTTATTTCATGTCAAATTTCAAGATGGTTCTATACTACATAACTATTGTTTCCTTTACTGATAAAGTTCAGCTCAATAGCTGGAAAGTGGAAACCCTTTAACGGTTATGATTGTTCCCTTGACATTAACTAAAAGGCTGATGCTAGGTGCACCCAGTATTATTGTTGGTGCATCCAGCATTATTTAAAAATGTCAAAATTGCTCCTGCACTTTTTTCTCATCTTAAAAGCTATTTTTTTTAACTGCCCTAGCCATTTTTGCGCAGTGCTTCACCGTATTTTCTTCGTTTTCTTGAGATCGGTTAGCTTCGGTGAAGGTGAAGGTGCCAGTGTTCATTGTTGCGGTGGTTGGTTCGTCGGGGACGGCATACGAGGTACGCATTTGTGCTAGGTGTGCGCGAGGGCGATCCGTAAATCATACGGATTAAGTTGATCCGTAAGGTTGATACAGATCAAGTTGATCCCTATGTTGATATTAAGCATACGAATCAACTTGATCCGTAAAAGGCTTACGGATCAACTTGATCCGTAAAAGGCTTATGGATCAACTTGATCCGTAAGGCTATACTAGTCTCCTCCATCACTGAATGGGTCTCCCTGTGCCACCTCTCCATAAACGAGAATATAAGTCCCCGATCGCCAGTGTCTACTGAACACGCGATTAAAGGACTTAGTCCTGTGCCAACAACTAGCCCCTCAATTGCAGGGACATGCCTACCTAATTTTTGCACCTTCCTCCCATGGGAGGATAAATTCAATTCAGGTCGTTCCTGAATTGAAGTATAAAGGAACATACAATTTATTAACATAATATTTTAAAGGAACACAAATTTCAATAATAACACATACTTAACAAATAACTTAAATAGAAAATTATAAATACCTCTTCGGTCCATACGCTAGCTGCAACATGCTTAGCATACTCAATAAGCACTGATGGGTCATTCGGTCCACCTGAAAATCCCTCAGGCTCATCTGCACCAGCCTATGCTCCAGTGTCTACACCAGGTGCATGTACGTTTGCACCAGCGTTTGCACCAGCATCTGCAGCTACCATAGGCTCATCGGCAACTACCACAAGGTCATCCTCGGCAACACGGACAGCTCCCGGTTGCCTGCATGCCGATGCGGTAGGCCTTCGCCGTTGGGGAGCATCATCAGAATCATGACAATCCTCACTCCCCAGAGCTCTGCCAATAACCCTACCTAAGGCACAACCTAAACCTCTAGTCCTAACCATGATTTGCAAATGTCTACCACAAATTCCATCACTAAACCACACAAATTCATCACAATATTAACTTGTTCAGTTTCTTCGCCTACATTTGTCATAATGCTATATTTCTTTATTTATTATTTTAAAAAATGTGAAACGCCATGTTTGGTATTTGGTATCTTAAAAGTTCACCTTAAGGTTGAATTGAAGTGCTCTCGATTTGGCAATTCAGTTTATTGGTCAACATTAGATGTAAGGGATGGGAAGAATTCTTGAAAGTAGTAGCATTTTTCAACTACTCAACTCACTCGAAACATGGTAGAGGGATATTGGTTCTTGAAAGATGATGTGTCACTTCAAGTTTGTGATGTTTAAGTGTGATTGGTTTGAGGGTGAAGAAGACAAATATGGGCTTATTTGTGTTTACTTCAACAAATAATGTTTTACCCAAATGATCCTTTTCTGTTGGCTTCTCAAGTCCACCAATGTTTTTATGTCCAACATCCTTCTGAAGCAAATATACATTATGTTTTCAAGACAATTCCAAGAGATTTATTTAATATGGGTTAATGAATAAGAACAATCAATTAGTAGAGAAGTAAATGCTTTTAACAACGATCATGAATTGAACTGGTCTAGGAAAGATATGCTTGTAACAATAACTTAGAAACTACCTCAAGATTTCGAGAAAACTGTTTCTGAACATGATTTTGATTTTGATGAAACTTTGCTTCAATTCATGGACTAAGGAGGAGTAACTTTGTGTATATTTCCTATCAGGATTGTTGGGCTATTGTTTGGGTTTGTTGTCTTTGAGATGGAAAAATAAGTTTAGATATGTTTTGTTTTGTAGCTTTTAATTGTCTAAGGTGAGAGGATCCACCACCTTCAAAGCTAGAGCTAAACTGCTAAAAATTTTACTTATCATTAATTTTAATCTTATATAGTATTAGTATCTTAGTCCACATGACAAAACTTAAACCTTGGAAGGAACTTTGGATTTCCAAAGGGAGTCATCAGGATTTGTTTTTATTTGAAGATTGGTAGTAACATGGAAGCATTTTTTACATTAATACACATCGAAAGAATGAGGGATGCTGACGGGCCTATGGAAGTTAACTAAAGTCTGCGAGAGAAATAAGAATGAGGTTAATGCCATAATTGGGAAGGAGAATTCTGTTAGTTCATATCAGTAAACTCCTTTTTAACCACATTAGGAGATAAATGCAAGGGTAAGACTGTGTACAATGACCCTATCTCATACCTTGCCATAACAAGGAGCCTTCGGGCACTTGGGTATCTTAAAACTAATACAAACTATTAAAAGTGGTTCAGGTAGACTACAACTAATACAAACTAAACAAATTTCAAACCAATATGAACATGTTCATGTTCAAACAGTACAAAACAAACCAAACAATGCCAATAGTCAAATGTAGCACAATCAAATTTCAAACGAATATCAACATCAAAAAATTACGGCATAATATGAAACTTATTTCATTATTCATTCAAATTCTACTTCAGCCTAAAACCCTCAAAACTAACCCTAAACCCTAACAAAATTCACATTTCATCAATATAAACCTGTTTTTCATTTTTTTAAAATTAAAATAGGATCATACGGATCAACTTGATCCGTACGGCTCTTACGGATCAACTTGATCCGTAGGCTTGTTGCGGATAAACTTGATCCATAGGCTTGATCATTTCATACTTCAATCCAATTCTTCAGTTGGGTTGCTCTCTATTCATTCCATTTCAGAGGCCTTCAAGAACAGTGCTAGAACCTCCATGGTTGCAAAGCCCTTCAACATTATCTTCTTCCTCCTCCCTTTACTCTCTTTGGTACCCAACACACTCCTCTCTCTCTCTCTCTCAACTCATTTTTCCCTCCCCCCCTCCCTAATCAGAATATAAAATGAACAATTTTGAATTTCCCAACACTCAAAATTCAGCAACTTTTGGGTTAAAGTCTGAATCTTTTCCACTTTAGGCAAGTTTCGATGTGATACGTGTTGTTTGTTTGTGATCAGGTGGTGGTGGGGCATGGAATTGTGGAATCAGAATAGTACCCATTGGTTGTGAGCACGTGGCCCTTTATCGAGGCTGTTAGGGCTGCATGGAGGGCTGTTGATGCTGGCTCTTCAGCTGTGGATTTTGTGGTTGAAGGATGCTCTGCTTGTGAGGAACTCATATGTGATGGGATAGGTTGGAACATAACAAGGATTTTTCAATATCAATATTTCAACTTAATTTTTTCTTTTATTTAATGGAACCTATAAATTGTGTGTGTGAACTTGTCTCTCCATATTGTGATTTTTAAGTATTTGGTAATTGATTTTGATAAAGGCCCATTTTGGATAACTCAATAAATACTTATAAGAGTAAAAAAAAATAAGATTACAAATTGAATTAAACTACTATAAGTTAAAATCAATTTATATCCTTAGACTTTTTACATAATCTCTCTCATCTAACTTTCTTAAAGATGAGAGGTGTGTGTGTGTGTGTGTGTGTGTGTGTGTGTGTGTGTGTGTGTGTGTGTGTGTGTGTGTGTGTGTGTGTGTGTGTGTGTGTGTGTGTGTGTGTGTGTGTGTGTGTGTGTGTGTGTGTGTGTGTGTGTGTGTGTGTGTGTGTGTGTGTGTGTGTGTGTGTGTGTGTGTGTGTGTGTGTAAAATTTATGTTCTAGTTTGACTTGTTTTGTTGTGGTTTATTAACAACTTATCTGGAAGATAGGCATTGGCAATAAAGCTTGGTAGGAAGAGGAGAGTTGTGAAAATTTCTCTTTATTTTACCCCTATAAGAATGAATCAGACAAACTTTTGATGTTGTTTTTGTTCTTTCTATGCATAGTTCTTAACTATCCTAATTCCTAAGATTTGGTCTTTTTGGGGTTTTTTGTTCATGATAAGTACACTTATGGATGCCTTTTGGATATCCTACTCTAAACAGTTGGTCCAGGTGGAAGTCCAGATGAGAATGGAGAAACTACAATTGATGCTTTGATAATGGATGGGGTAACTACCAATCACCATGCTCTACATCTGCTGATTATTTTGTGCCTTGCTTTATACTTTTTCATGCATTGGCATGATTTTTGGTCCTATCTTCTGCTAAGCAGATGCATAGGTGACAATGGAAGTAGGAGCTGTTGCAACCATGAGATATGTAAAGAATGGAATTAAAGCTGCCAGGTTAGTGATGTAACATACTGAACACACTTTGCTGGTAGGAGAGAAAGCATCAGAATTTGCTATTTCAAGTACGGATCAAGTACGAGCTTGAGTTCTTGTGGATCAAGTACGAATCAAGTTGATCCGTAAGCTAGTTACGGATCAACTTGGTCTGCAACTAGCTTACGAATCAACTTGGTCCGTATTAAGCTTCAACCTATGCGGATCATCTATCACTACTGCGGATCATCTACAACCTATGTGGATCATCTACATTCTACCCTATCACTAATGCGGATCAGATCAATGCATACGTGGATCAAGTAATAGCCACACAACACCACCAACAATGGAAACACAGACGACAGGGAGGGAGTGGCTTACCTCGACAATGTCGCGAGCTGAAGAAGAAAAAGACGAACACACCACGGGACGTGCCGCAAGCACAACCAACGGAGATAAGGAACAACGGCGCACGGGGTCACCAAGGACGTTGTGACTGAAGAAGCTGAAGAAGAAGGGAGCTACTGAAGACGAAGCGAAGAGGAAGCTGAAGAAGAAGGTGACGCGTGAAAAAAAGGAGGTTGGGTGGACAAAAGCTTTTTAAAAAATGCCAGGGTTATTTTTGTCTTTTCCATTAAAGTGTTGGGTGCACCAGCAATAATGCTGGGTGCACCTAGCATCAACATAACTAAAAGCACAAGTAGTTTCGGCATAGAGTAGGGGACCCAACCCAACAACCCCAATCTCTACAGCTTTATTTGGATTTTCTTCCTGCACCTAGCATATTTCTTCTACACCCAACATAATTTTAAAAATTTCAACCTTACCCATGTTTACTACTTCTTCTTCGTTCCTTCTTTCTTTCTTCTACACCATTCAATTGCAGTTTTTTTTGGTTGAGTTCCTCCCTTCATGTTGTGGTTGGTTTGGTCGAGGTGTATTGCCATGGTGGTTCGTTCATAATTCGCATTGAGTTTGTGGTTGTCGTCGTGATGGGTGTTACGGTGCAACGGCGGAGGATGTTAGTTTTTTTCATCTACAACTTCGATCTATGCCATACGAATTGGCAATCCCTAAAGTTCATACATATTACCAATTTGTAAGAACCAATTTGTATGGGCCATACAAATTTCTTATCCGTATAGGTTCAATACACAAAAGAAAAAAAAACACATAGGGTGATAGCAGGACTCACGGCAAAAATAGTGGGACGATAGCAGACACCAATGAGGAGCACACACGGATTGATGAAGATCAAGCATGGATTGAAGAGAAGATGAGAGAATTTGAGAGGAGAAATCCTGTAAGCATGAATGAATGGTGTAGACGGATTCCCAAGCCGTATTTCACATTTTAAGTGTGAATGAATGAGGGACAAAATTAGTTTTTCACTCTATATGCTAGGTGTAAAAGAAATTGTGCATGGGACAGGAAGAAAATTCCAACTTTATTTTACGTAATAGGCTCGTCACAAAGAGGTAAGCCTGTCAAAGGAGCCCATGAGATCAGTCTTCAAACTTTCAAGTGTCACTAATATACTAAATTAGTTCCTAAAATTATGATTTGAGTATAAGTCACTTTAATTCATGAAATTTAAAAATGACATTTTAGTTTTTGAAATTATTAAGTGTTAATATATTTTTTTATTTACCATGATATTTATACAACAATATTTACCTCTAGAAGTAATGATTAATTTTCATCGGACTATGAGTATACTTAAGGTGAATATTCATTTTTCAATATGGTCTATTCCATACACATGATCAAAATTTGAATCTTGAACAACTTGATTAAGAGATACAAGTCTTGTGTCGACCGTTGTGGATAAGTGTTAATCATTTAATTCTTATTTATATAATTCAAAAATACAAATAACCATTACTTAATCATTTCAAAGATTAAAATATTTTTATAATTTTAAGGATTAAATTAACCTTTTTAAGAGAAAGGATTAAGTTAACCGATTATCATGATTCTAGTTTCTAGAGACTAATTTAATATGTTACTCAAATTTAATAATCACCATATTTGGTTAGATGTTGGAACCAAGATTTCAGATGTCACATTCTTTTCCAAACCTCATTTTTTGTCGCCACAAAGAAACCCTTCTCTCCGTTGCCACGTTCTCCATATTTTTTTCCTGCCGATTTGAACTTTATAACTTGCCTCCAAAGCAATCTCAACAAACGAAACTAATATATTTTTGAAGCTTCCATTGCATGACTAGAAGTTTTGGTGAAAATTTGGCAGCAAAAATTACACAAATTTTTTGTAAATTGCCCCGTTTAGTTTAGCCAAAATTTGTTTTGAGATGTAAAATTATATCCCTATATTCAAATATAAACTACTCACCTGGTTGAGAATTCTTTTAAATATCGTATTTATGGGAAAACAGCCTCAATATCAAATTAATCTCATTCTTGAAGGGGTTGATTTTATTTTATTTTTATTGAGAATTTAGATGTGAATTACGTCGTGGGATTATTAATTATACCTTTTCTCTTAAATGTTTCAATCCCCTGAAAAGTAGAAGCTTTACTTACACATGTCCAATAAAGTATATTGTCTTCGTTCCTTAAGAATGGCCATACAGAACAACGCAATGATATCCTCCTTACCAACATTGATGTGTAAGTCTTTATAATTATTAATGGTACCCTTTTAGCATGCCCATGTATATCATTACGTGTTGGAAACCTATTTGTTCATGGTTAAAAGGATATAACGAGAAATTATAACATGATTCCAGATGATTATGGCCTTACCTAATCTTCATATGACTCGCAGTCGAATGTTATTAAACTTTTGACTGATCTTCATGGAGTAATAATTTATAACGCGTTAGCAGAGCAGTGGCGTTATTGTGTGCATCACAATCTATGAGTATGTTGTAAGCAAATTAATTTTCAAACGATTATCGTGTTTATATAATTATGCACGGTAATGAGGGACCCTCATCAAATATACTTGACAAGCGTTCCTTCGAAGCATCAATGCATAACCTTCCCAACCGTATATATGGTCGGAACATATAGCCAAAATTGGAACTATGCATTTCCATAAAAATAGTTCAATATTGGGCAAGCAAAGGAAATAGGTATAAATTACACAACTCTAATCTGCCCTTGATTTTTCTTCATTGGCAATCCATCATAACCGATCATGTTAAACTACTACAGATGAGTTCAGTTCCTATTGGAAGGTTTAGTTTAGTCAAAGGGCATTATGATTGCAACAGAATAATTCCACTCAACCACTATTTCGTATCTCATAATGGAAGTGAGAAAGAGCACTTAATAATTATCGAACTGGGTGTAGTTTGTAAAATAAATAGATACTGATCTAAACATGCAAATTAATTTAAATGGCATATTCAGATCAAATAATGGAAATTAAATATTACGAGCATACCTCTAATCATTACAAATCGAACGCGAAGCGGCGCATACACGAACCTGAAGACAGTTTTGTTCTTCCAGACCCTTACTCGCTTTGAATAGATTATGTATTTTTTCTGAATAGAGAAGTGAGTTTGGTGATACAAAACTGAGAGCACCACATCCTATTTATAGAGTCTGTCCATCACAGAGCTCAACCAATTTGTTATCAGAATGTGAGATAGAGGATGGGTACGTGATTTGTTACTGAAGGTGGTTGCAAAGATAGGAGTTGAATATGGAAGGAAAATGGAGCAGATTCAGAAAACAAAATTCCCAAAATTTGCAATGGGAAATAACTAAAACAGAACGTGAAACATGGGGAAAAATAAAGCTTGAACGTGGGTCATTCCATCATTCTCCCACTTGGTCCATTTAACTCAACATCAACCATAATAAGAAACATAATATGAGTCATGACGATAGGTCCTCTGATGATGAGTAGTATCTTCCATGTACCATAATATATCAAGTCTCTCAACACTAGCTCTCAACTTAATGAATAAACCATATGTTTATTCTATATCTAAACCGAATGATTTTTCTCGAAATAAATAAATATGTGCACAAAACCATATGATAAAATATCTAACTGAATAAGAGTTTAATTGAAAATAACAAATGCACGTACAATGAAATTACATCACGGAACCAAGTCTCATTCGTATTACATGATCCTTAAAATTCTTTAGTGGCATGCCTTTAGTTAAAGGATCATCAATCATCAACTCAGTGTTGACGTGTTCAATGACCACTTTCTTTTCTTTAACATGTTCTCTTATGGCTAAGTACTTGATGTCGTGTGCTTACTTCGAATTCCACTTTTGTTGTTTTTAGCCATAAACACCGCATCAAAGTTGTCACAATACAACTTTAATGGCCTAGAAACAGAGTCCACAACTCTAAGGCCAGACATGAAACTCTTCAACCATACACCATGTGAGGTAGCCTCAAAATAGGAAACGAACTCAGCCTCCATAGTGGAAGTAGCAGTTAAGGTTTGCTTGGCACTTCTCCAAGATATAGCTCCACCGGCTAACATAAAAATATAATCAGATGTTGATCCTCGTGAATCAACGCAACCAGCAAAGTCTGAGTCGGAGTAGTCAATCACTTCCAGACAATCAGTTTGTCTGTATATGAGCATGTAATCCTTTGTTCCTTGAAGATATCTCATCACTTTCTTTGCAGCTTTCCAGTGGTCAATACCTGGATTACTTTGATATCTTCCCAATACTCCAACAGTGAACGCAATATCAGGTCTAGTGCAAAGCTGAGCATACATAAGGCTTCCAACTACTGAAGCATATGAAATATTTTTCATGTGTTCCCGCTCAAAATCATTTTTGGGGCACTGACTCAAAGCGAGTTTGTCATCCTTCACAATGGGAGCTACACTTGGTGAACAATCTTTCATGTTAAATCTCTCTAAAACTTTGTTGATATAGGTTTCTTGAGACAAGCCTAAAATGCCTTGAGATCTTTCTCTATGGATCTTTATGCCTATGACATAAGATGCCTCTCCCATATCCTTCATGTCAAAGTTCTTCGAGAGAAATTGTTTCACCTCATATAGCATACCCTTATCATTAGGCGTAAGCAGAATATAATCTATGTATAATACAAGGAAACAAATCTTACTCCTACTGACCTTCTGGTACATACAGTGGTCCATGACATTCTCTTCAAAGCTGAATAAAGAAATGACCTCATGAAATTTTAAATACCACTGACGGGAGGCTTGTTTCAATCCATAGATGGACTTATTAAGCTTGCAGACTAAGTGCTCACCAACACTAGATAAGAATCCCTCAGGTTGTTTCATGTAAACCTCTTCGTCTAGATCACCATTCAGGAACACCGTTTTCACATCCATTTAATGCAGCTCAAGATCAAAATGAGCTACTAATACCAAAATTACTCGAAGAGAGTCTTTCTTAGATACAGGGGAAAAGGTCTCTGTGTAATCGATTCCTTCTCTTTGAGTGAATCCTTTAGCAACAAGTCTTGCCTTATGTCTCTCAATGTTGCCTTTTGAGTCTTTCTATGTTTTGAAGACCCATCTACATCCGATGGCTTTTACACCAACGGGCAACTCAACGAGATCCCAAACTTGGTTAGATGTCATAGAATCCATCTCATCCCTCATAGCATTATACCATAAATTTGATTCCTTAGAACTCAAGGCTTGTGAAAATGTCTTAGGATCATTTTCGGCTCCAATATTGTAGTCTGATTCTTGTAGGTACACTACATAATCACTAGGAATTGTTGTCTTTTTTACTCTAGTAGATCTTCTTAATGTTACTTGATCATCCTGCTGAGGAACTTGTTCAACCGGTTCTTCACCAGTTTGTTCAATATCATCATGTTGTTCCTCACAAACAACTTGATCTACATGATCACTTTCAACAGCTTGTGGAACTTCTATCACTGGTTGTCTAACACCCATTTTAATTTGAGGGGTGGGAATGACTACTAACCTATTACTTGTCCCAGAAGGTTCAGTTTCATAGTGATCCCTTTCAGAAGAAATGTTCTGAAATTGATCAATCCCACTGATCAAGTCATTTTCAAGAAACTTTGCATTCCTTAATTCCACAATCCTAGTGTTGTGGGAAGGACAATAGAACCTATACCCTTTAGACCTTTCAACATATCCAATGAAATACCCAGTAATGGTCCTAGTTTCTAGTTTCTTCTCTTGTGGATTATAAATTCTTACTTCAGACGGTCATCCCCAAACGCGTATATGTTGCAAACTTGGTTTCCAACCCTTGAATAACTCAAAAGGTGTCTTTGAGACAGCCTTGGTTGGAACTCAGTTTAATATATACGCATCCGTCTTAAGAGCTTCAATCCAAAAAAATTGCGGAAGCTTTACATTACTTCTCATGCTTCTCGTCATGTCTAATAAGGTTCGATTTCTTCATTCTGTCACACCATTCTGATCCGGAGAACCAGACATAGTGTATTGGGCAACAATCCCATGTTCTTGAAGAAATTTCGCAAATGAACCTGGTGCTTGTCCATCCTCTGTGTATCTACCATAGTACTCTCCACCTCTATCTGATCTCACGATCTTAATTTGTTTTCCACATTGTTTCTCAACTTCAGCCTTAAAAACTTTAAAAACTTTAAAGGCATCTAAAGATTCATTCTTAGAATGAAGTAAATGTATATATATATATATATATATATATATATATATATCGTGAATAATCATCCATAAAGGTTATGAAGTATTTCGGACTATTTGCATCCATGTCTGGACAACATATGTCTGTATGTATGATTTCTAATAAATTAGAACTCCTCTTTGCACCCTTTTTAGACTTGTTAGTTTGCTTACCCTTAATGCAATCTACACAAGCCTCAAAATTAGCGAAATCCAAAGTACTAAGTACTCCTTCATTTACTAATCGCTTGATTCTCTCAATAGAGATATGTCCTAATCTCCAGTGCCACAACATAAAGGATTCTTCATTCACAATACATCGTTTTAACCCAACAGAAACGTGAATAGAATTATAAGTAGCGTCGCTTTTCAATTCAATCGAATAAAGACCATCAACCAATTGACCACAATCAATAATTTCATATTTATTCAATAAATTAAAATCAAATTCTGTAAAATTAAAATAGAATCCCAAAGGTGCAAGTTTAGAAACATAAATTAAGTTTTTACAAAAACTAGGAACATAAAAAACTTTCTCCAAATGTAATTTAAAGCCACTACTTAAAACTAAGAAGCACGTTCCAATGGCCTTTACATGCGAGTTCATCCTACTCCCCGAGTAGATGCACTGATCACTTCCTGTTAGGACTTTGGCAAGTGCACCAAATCGTGACAAGTAGTAAAGCTCGGAAGTCCGAGTATCGTGTCCACAGGGATTTTATTGCACTTATTCAATACCTCTCAATTTGTAAGTGGGAGTAAAATAGTAAAAATAGGAATGAAAGTAGGAATAGAGTGCTATTACTAAAACAAATAAGAAAAAGGGGAAACAATTAATAGAAATGCCAAGACCAGACAAACCCAATTGGCCTACGATGCATGTAAATAGGATATTCATTATCAATGAAATGGTATCAGTTCTACCCACATCTGTTGACTACTTGCCCCTGATGCCTCACGTTGGCAAGCCTATTTTAACTACCTATCTCCCAAATGCCTTTGTGAAGATTCAATAATTAAAATGCATTAAGATTAAGTTCTAGATGTTGCTTAAATGCATGGGCAGTGAGTTATCATTCTATGCCTAGCAATGCTAACCCAATGATTCTTTTCTTTAGATGTTCTATTAGGTGTTACCCTTTCCCAAGCGTATAACTCCTAAAACGGATGCATGCATTGAATCTTAAATATTATTGAGAATTACCCTCTCCCGAGCGAATAAAACCCAAAAAGAGATCTAAGAATGAATGCAAGAATAAAAGAAAAGAAATAGAACAGAAAAACCTGGAATAAATTCCTTTGCATTGATAACTCTTGAAGCTCATTGTACATCGTTGGCTTTTTAGGCCTGCTAGGCCCTAGCTAGGGGTTTAGCCACTCATGGCCATTGAGGGCTTACAACTGGGGATGAAAGAAAGAATAGGCTAATAAAACAAAGAATATAGAGAGAGAAAAGAAACTCAGGCTTGAGGAATTGAGAGTAGTGCTCTGAGACGGGATGAAATTTCCTTGGGACTGCCTCTCTATTTATAGTTGTTGAAGTGGGCTTATGGGCCTTCGTAGTCGCGCTCAGCGCCACACCTCACGCTTAGCGCGTTCAGATCGCGCGCTGAGCGCGCCATGCACGCTGGGCCTGTGCTTCTGTTGGATCGGGCGCTGGGCGCCTAGCTGGGCTTAGCGCGCGTAACGGTTTCCACCTTCGTGCTTAACGCCACGCTCAACGCCTGCAGTTAGTTGCTCGCTTAGCGCCTGATGCGCGCTTAGCGCCCCTATTGGATTGGGCCTGCTTCAGAATTTCTTCTTTTTTCTTCCGTTCTGTACCACTTTTGCTAAATGCAACCTTATTTTTCGTATCTGCAACCAGAAATTCAATTAAATTAATTTTCTCACTTTTAATTTCAAATAACTGCTAAATAATTTATTTTAAGCCAAAATTTGACTATTTAACTCCTATAAATTCACAATTATTTAGCAGTTATCAAAATCCCCCAAATTAAACTTTGCTTGTCCCCAAGCAAACCAAGAATAGAAATAATTTCCAAACAAGTTCTGAGTATTTCAACACTGTTAATGGCCTTAGTTCCTCCTTCTTCCAGTGGTCCTTTCTGCATCTGTCAACATCTCAGAATGAAAGCATAAAACACACAAGTGGTTAGTCAGTCCTTTGGAATCTTGATCAAATCTGGCTTGCCTTACTTTCCTCACAAGGCTGGTGTTTTCCTCTGCTCACAAGTGTATGGTTTAGTGTCTGCAATTTTCTAACAACCTGCAAGTAAGATTCCAAAGTTTTGCATTTCCTCTCAAGTATAGTTATCTTTAGTTACCTTCAGGTGGATCACTAAGGACTTTATTGGCTTGTATTGGGGCTTGGCTCACAAAAAAAATCATGGTTTTTCTTGAAAATTCAAATTAGGATTAAGAGAGCAAAAATTTCTAATACTTCTGATGCATTCTTCTTAACCCTTTATTTTCCACAACACTTTTCTTTTGACACCTCTCTTGCTTTTTGTTTCTGCCCTTTATTTTTTTTTCTAGTTTATGAAAGGTGTCGTACTACGTGCTATACCATTGTCTTAGCTACCTATTTTCCAAAATCCCCCAAATTAAGACCTTTATAACCCATTTTTGCTCTCTTATCATCCTAAGGGGTAGGACTTATCATTTTATTGGCTCAAGGGTTAATTCGGAAATAATATGATGTATAGGCTCAATCATGGGTGCAAGGGGAAAAAGATGATGTCGGGTTGGCTTTTTGGCTAAGTAGCTAGATATAACAAACATGGCCTTGATCATATCCACCTTAAGTAACTATTCTAACAATCCAAGAGTGATGCAAAACCAGGAACTTAAAAACAGGCGTTTTCTCTCACAATTAAGTTCACACTCTCACCGGAATTAAAGCAAGTATACGGCATACCGGTTATAACCTTGTTCCATCAGACTATCCTTCCCACCTTGTGCTATTCATGTTCCATTTCCTGACCTGACTCGTGCTTCCAGAACCAATGTTTCCAAGGACTAGTGGCATCTCAAGTGTTTCAACCTTTCAGAACAAGCTCAAAAATTATGACTGCTCAAGTTATCATGCAATTATTACTCAGAAAACAAATGCTAAATCTCTCATATTATTACTACTACTTCTTTTTAATACCTAAACAGACCATATAACGAAACATAAGAAAGAACAAAACACAAAACAAAACATAAAAGAGACATCAGAACATAAAAGGAAAGCATAAAAAATCAACTGCCTCCGCCCAAGTCTGCCCATGGGCCCCAGTCAGCGGTGGCTAAGTCAGCAATGAGGTCCTCATCGACTGCAGGATCCTCAGCAGCTCCAGAAGGCTCTTCCCCCCTGTCAGTGGAGGGCTGGTCTCCTGGCCAGGCGACTCGCTGACGATAAGCCTCTGGAGTGGTGAGCGGGGGGTCCATCTGCAGGTGTAGGGACAGCCTGTGCATATTCTCCATGATGAGCTGCTGTCCAACGTGAAGGGACCTCAGCATCTGCCCATGCGTGTCCATGGATGCTGAGGTGGAAGCAGGTAGATGTCGCGGTCGCTGGGATGGCTGAGACGGAGACTGGGTAGGAAGAGGGGCCTCGGAAGCTGATGCTGAAGCTCTGGTACGTGTGCGGCGAGGCCCAGGGAACGTGATCGATGGATCGGCGGGGTTCCAGCAGTTCTTCTTCACATAGGCTAGGTTGATCGCAGGGCTGAGTGACTCAAAGATCAGGGTATCAGAAACCACCCCCTGAATGTCACACAGCGCTGTAATCAACGCTGGGAACCCGAGCCTCGAGGTACTGGACTGGGCAATCTGGCTGATCTGCTGTGATATAAAGCTGCCCACATCCATGTCCATGCGGCTCACCAAACCGTAGATCAAGCGAGCCCTGTCAAGATTAACATCAGAAGTGTGAGAAGTGGGCGCAAGATCGTAGTAAGAAAGGACACTCCATGTCTGAGCAAGTGTCGTCATGTCCTTCCTCAGGAGCTTCCAGGGGAGACCATCAGCATTAAGGACAAAGCGCCCCCCTGGAGTGCACAGTGTGGCCGCGATGGTGTCAGGATCGGGGTGAGTGCTGAGGTATCTGGTGTATGCTGGATACTCCTCCCCGACCTCCAAGATAACTGGGGTGTCGAGGAAGTCGTTAATGGTGTCAGCATCAAAACGAACGACCTGTCCTCGCACCCTGCAGAACCTGGGACTGTGGTCCTCTGGATCATAAAGGTTCGAATAGAACTCTTTCACCAGAGCCACGTCGATCCGCTTCTCCGGAAGGTGAGTCAGCACCTGGTCCCATCTGTGCCTCCTAAGTTCCTGGAGGAACTCGTCAAACATCCCGGGTCCCAGTTCAACATTCCTCTCCAGAAGGATGTTCCGGAGCTGAATGTTGTCTTGGTACCTGTGCCAAGCAATCTCAGATGTGAAGCGGGAAGTGTCCCAGTTGGACGCTTCCCCGGGTGTGGGCACGGCACGGCGCTTGCGAGAAGCCATCTGAAAAAAACAAAAACCACACAAACAGCAAAACAGATTGCAGTTAGTAATTAGTGGGGGTGCAAAAAGTAAACAACTTAGGGGTGAAAGTAGTAAAGAAGGGGGTGCAGAAAGTAGAAGGAGGGGGTGAAGTTAGAAGGAAGGGGGGTGCAGAAAGCAAAGAAGAAGGGGGGTGAAGTGAGAAAGAATGGGGGTGCAGAAAGCAAGAAGAAGGGGGTGAAGTGAGAAAGATGGGGGTGCAGAAAGCAAGCACGAGGACTGGTGGCCTCTAAGCCCAGCCTCGCGCTTGGTGCCACCCTGCGCGCTGCTGCTGGCGCTTCCTGGTAGCTCCTGTGACTTGCAGCGGCTTAGCGCGCTCCTCGTGTTGTTCTTCACATGGTTTGCTCCCGCTAAGCCTATGCGCAAGGCTTAGCGTGATGATACCTGCAGATTAGGTTAACCTATGTACCAGACCATGTCTTACCTATGGAATCCGCGTGAAATAGCACAGGGACAGATATCGGCGAGAAAAGAAAAGAAAATGAGGCGCTGCACTTAAAAAGGCTCCTGGGAGGCAACTGAGGCGTTGGGGAGTTTCGAAAACTCCCCAGAATTTATGACGTGCGCGCTTAGCGCGCATGTGGCCGCTAAGCGCACCAAGTAAAGCATCCCTTGGTTGCCCCTCAGACTTTTAAAATTCAAATTTGAAAAACTTACCTGAGCGCTTAGCGCGAGGTCTCACGCTAAGCGCGGGTCTTCGTGCAGCCCACTTGATTTCTGCTATTGGCACCCCTCCTTTTGCTATCTGTACCTGTGGGCTTTGCTTTTCGTACCCCCTGTTTGCTGTTTGCACCTGTTGGGCTTTTTTTTTTTTTTTTTTTACAGAAATAAAAACTCTACATTTTTACACTAAATGTTGGGTTGCCTCCCAACCAGCGCTTAGTTTATTGTCCTTAGCTAGACAATAGGCTCTTTCAAGGATCATTTAAATAGATAATGGTCGTCAATCGCTCTAATTGTCCTCCATTATACGGCTTTAAGCGCTGGCCATTGACGATCCATTTCTTCTCGAAGCTCCCTTCTCTAGGGTCCACCAATTCCACTGCTCCATGAGGTCTAACTTCTTTTATGATAAACGGCCCAGACCACTTGGATTTCAGCTTACCTGGAAACAGCCTTAGTCTCGAGTTAAAGAGCAATACCTGTTGTCCTGGCTGGAACTCTTTCCTCTGCAGCTTCTTATCATGATATACCTTTGTTCTTTCCTTGTAAATTCTGGACGATTCATAGGCATTCAGTCTCATCTCTTCTAACTCCTGAAGTTGCAATTTCCTCTTTTCTCCGCATGCATTTTTGTCAAAGTTAAGCAATCGGAGAGCCCAATATGCTTTGTGCTCCAACTCCACTGGTAAATGGCATGACTTCCCGTACACTAGCTGGAACGGTGATAAGCCGATGGGGGTCTTGAACGCTGTCCTATAGGCCCGGAGAGTATCATCGAGCTTCAAGGCCCAATCCTTTCTGGATGATGCTACTGTCTTCTCTAGGATTCGCTTGAGCTCCCTGTTAGAGATTTCTGCTTGGCCGTTCGTCTGAGGATGATAAGGTGTGGCCACCTTATGTCGGACATTATAGTGCTCCAGGACTTTCTTCAACTGGTTGTTGCAGAAATGCGTTCCTCCATCACTGATCAAGGCTCGTGGGACTCCAAAGCGGGAGAAAATGTTCTTCTTTAGAAACTTGATTACAACCCTGGCATCGTCCTTCGGCGTAGCTATGGCCTCCACCCACTTGGAGACATAGTCAACTGCTACCAAGATGTAAATATTCCCGTATGACGAAGGCAGGGGTCCCATGAAGTCTATGCCCCAACAGTCAAAGATTTCCACCTCCATGATGTTCTGCAACGACATCTCATTTCTCCGTGATATCCCCCCTGTTCTCTGGCATCTATCACAACAACGCACAAACTCGTAAGCATCTTTAAAAAGAGAGGGCCAGAAAAAACCTGATTGTAACACTTTTGCTGTTGTTCTGTCCCTGCTATGATGTCCTCCGTATGATGAACTGTGACAGTGCCAAAGAATACTTCGTGCTTCTTCCTTTGTGACACATCTTCTCAATACATTATCTGTCCCTGCTTTGAACAAGTGGGGGTCATCCCAAACATAGAAGCGTGCGTCGTGTAGGAACTTCTTCCTCTGATTCCAAGTGTACTCCTCTGGAATGACTCCTGTGGCTTTCTAGTTTGCCATGTCTGCAAACCAAGGTCTGGTGGTAACTTGCAAAAGAAACTCATCAGGAAATTCATCTCTTACCTCTGGCTCTTCCTTAGTGACTTCTTCATTCTTTAACCGAGATAAGTGATCGGCTACCACATTCTCGGATCCTCTCTTATCCTTGATGATGATGTCAAATTCTTGCAATAAGAGGACCCATCTAATCAACCTTGGCTTCGAATCGGTCTTGGCGAGCAGGTGCTTGATGGCAGCATGATCTGTGAAAATGGTGACCTTCGATCCTATCAAGTATGATCTGAACTTCTCCAAGGCAAAGACAACAGCTAGCATTTCCTTCTCCGTGGTGGCATAATTCAACTGTGCTTCATTCAGGACCCTGCTAGCATAATAAATAGCATGAAATACCTTATCGTGTCTCTGTCCAAGGACTGCTCCTATGGCATAATCACTGGCATCGCACATCAGCTCAAAGTCTTTACTCCAGTCGGGTGCAATCATCACAGGTGCAGTAGTAAGCTTGTCTTTCAGTGTCTGAAATGCTGCTGAACATTCTTCATCAAACTTGAAGGCCACATCTTTATTCAGCAGGTTGCTTAGGGGTCTAGCAATCTTTGAAAAATCCTTGATGAATCTCCTGTAGAACCCTGCATGCCCCAAGAAACTTCGGACACCTTTAACATTCAGTGGTGGTGGCAGCTTCTCTATAACCTCTATCTTTGCCTGGTCAACTTCAATCCCTCTAGCTGAGATCTTGTGGCCCAGAACTATGCCTTCTCGGACCATGAAATGACACTTCTCCCAATTCAGGACTAGATTAGTCTCTACGCACCTCTGAAGTACCATCTCTAGGTTCCTCAAGCAACTGTCGAATGAGGATCCGAAAACCGAGAAGTCATCCATGAACACTTCGATGCTTTTCTCCACCATGTCTGAAAAAATGGCCAGCATGCACCTCTGAAATGTGGCTGGTGCATTACATAACCCGAATGGCATCCTTCTGTAAGCAAAGACGCCAAAAGGGCATGTGAAGGTCGTCTTCTCCTGGTCTCTAGGGTCCACCGCAATCTGATTATATCCTGAGTATCCATCCAAGAAACAATAATACGCCTGCCCTGCAAGTCTCTCCAGCATCTGATCCATGAACGGTAGAGGGAAGTGGTCCTTTCGGGTGGCCTCATTCAGCTTGCGATAGTTGATGCACATTCGCCAGCCCGTGACAGTCCTTGTTGGTATCAAGTCATTCTTCTCATTCCGCACCACTGTCATTCCACCTTTCTTGGGAACTACCTGTACTGGGCTTACCCAAGCACTGTCAGAGATGGGGTATATGAGTCCCTCCTCCAAGAGCTTGAGTACCTCCTTTCTAACCTCTTCCTTCATTGTCGGATTTAGCCGTCTCTGGGGTTGCCGGATTGGCTTGTAATCCTCTTCCATCATTATCCTGTGCATGCAATAAGCAGGGCTGATTCCCTTGAGATCCGATATATGTCATCCAATAGCTTCCCTGTGTCTCTTGAGGATACCTACTAACCTGTTTTCTTCTTCTATTGTGAGTGCATTGCTGATTACTACAGGCTTGTCTTCCTCCAAGAACACATACTTTAGGTGATCTGGCAATATCTTCAACTCTACCTTCTTCTTCTCGGACGGAACTTTCTCTTCTAGCTTCTCAAACTTGGCTTCTCCCTCCGGAATACTGTCTTGTCGATCCAAGTCTTCCAAGCAAGCCTTTAGATCTTCCTCCTCTTCACTGGTCAGACAGTCCAAAGCATTTACCATTGCTTTCTCCAGTGAAGACTGTGGTGTCTCGAGAATACTGACATCTTCCTTATCAATCTCTTCTACTCTGAAACACTTCCAACCTTCCTGTGGATACTTCATTGCTTTGAAGAGGTCGAAGGTGATCTTCTGATTGTCAATACTCAGCTCCAAGTTCCCATTCCCCATATCCACCACACAGTTGGCAGTCAGCATGAATGGTCTGCCTAAAATGAGGGGAATGTCTGCGTCTTCTTCGATATCCATGATCACAAAGTCCACCGGGAAAGTAAAGTGGCGGACCTTAACCAGGACATCTTCTACCACCCCGTAAGGTTGTGTAATCGAACGGTCTACTAGCTGAAGCGTCATCTTGGTAGGATCGATCTTCAGATTCCTAATTCTTTTACACATTGACAAGGGCATCAGATTGATGCTTGCTCCTAAGTCAATGAGGGCCTTGTTCACCGTCTCCTTCCCTATGGTGCATGGGATGGTAACACTTCCGGGGTCCTTAAACTTCTTGGGTAGCTTTCTCTGTATTATAGCGCTGCAGTTACCCCCTACCACAATGTTCTCATTGTCTATGTACTTCCCCTTCTTGGTGAGGATGTCCTTCATAAATTTGGAGTAGAGGGGCATCTGCTGTAAGGCTTCCCCGAATGGCATAGTGATCTCCAGCCCTTTGAATATTTCCAAGAAACGCTTGAAGTAGCGTTCCTTGTTCTTCTTGGTGGGCACCACAGGATATGGGAGATCTTGTGGTAGGGCTGGTGGTTCTTCTTTCCTGGCTTCCCGTGCTTTCTGGCTCTTGGTTCTAGGTGGTGATGCTACCTTCTCTTCTACTTTTGTCCTGTCCTCCTGTGTCTCTGTCTTATCTTCCTCTGTCTGGTCTTCTTCCTCAACCTTACCTTCCTCTTGTGCTTTCCTCTGCCCTCGAGTTAGCACGGCCTTGCATTCTTCCTTTGGATTCTTCTCTGTGTTAGCCCCGAAAGTTTTAGTGGGCCTTTCAGCTTTGTCTTGTGCCAATTGGCCCATTTGAACTTCCAGATTCCGAATGGCTGCATCCGTGCTCTTCTGATGGGACTGTGTCTCCTGGATGAATTGCAGCAAGAGCTCTTCTATGTTGGTGGGCTTGTCTTGCTGATTGGGGCCCTGGCTAGGATGCTGGTATGGCGGTTGGTATGGTTGTTGATTCCTCTGCTCCTTGTACTGGTTTCCCTGATTCCTCCACCCTGAACCTTGCGTGAAGTTCCTTCCTTGATTGAATCCTAGTGGCCCATGATTGAATCCTGCTCCCCCTTGGTGGAATCCAGATGAGTTCCCCTGGTTGTAACCCTGATATCCGCGATTTGGTACGCCCATATAGTTTACTTCTCGAGAAGTATCCTATTGGCTTACACAATGTCCAGGCGCATGGGTTCCTCCGCATGTGGGGCATCCTTCTACCTGCAAAACAGAAGAGTGGGAAGAATTTACCGCTTGTAACTGTTGAGGTAGTTTGCTGAGGGTTTCGGTAAGGGCTTCAATCTGCCTCGTCAACAGCTTGTTCTGTGCCAATGTCGCGTCTTGCGTGCCAAGTTCCAAAAGGCTTTTTTTTGTAGGCACATAGCTTCGATCACGAAGGATTGCTTGATCACTGGCCGCCATGTTCTCGATGAGCTCCATTGCTTCCTCCGAAGTCTTCAATTTGATTTTTCCCCCTGCGGACGCGTCTAGTAGCTGTTTCGAGTGGGGTCGCAAGCCATCGATGAATATATTCAGTTGTACCGGCTCGCTATATCCGTGTGTCGGTGTCTTTCGTAACAGCCCGTGAAAAAGGTCTAGTGCTTCGCTGAGGGACTCATCCGGGAATTGGTGGAAGGAGGAAATCTCCATTTTCCCTTCGGCGGTCTTCGACTCTGGGAAGTACTTCTTTAGAAACTTTTCCACTACTTCTTCCCAGGTTCTTAAGTTGTTGCCTTTGAAAGAGTGCAACCATCGTTTTGCCTCTCCTGCTAGAGAAAAAGAGAAGAGGTTAAGGCGTACCGCATCTTCTGGGACTCTAGCGATCTTTACGGTGTTGCATATTTCAATGTACGAGGCAAGGTGAGCATATGGATCTTCGCTTGGAAGACCATGGAAGAGATTCCCTTGAATCAGCTGGATAAGGGAATGCGGGTAGGAGATATTTGCTGCTTGCACCTCCGGTCTTGCAATACTTGTGAAGAACTGAGGAGTGGCGATGCTGGAGAAGTCTTCTAAGGTGACTCTTCGTGCCAGTTCCCCGTCCATTTCAGCGTGATGTGGAGAGAGAGGAGGTGATGTGTGACTGCTTCCTTCGGTGTCTTGTTCCCTTCTTCTTCTTGCAGCATTGTTACGCCGACAAGTGGCTTCGATTTCCAAGTTGATAGGGACCACGTCTCCAGATGCAGTCCTAAGTCGCATAAAAACAAGAAGGCACTACCCGTGCAATTATAGAGGAAAGAAAGAAAGAATAGAAGTAAAGAGAAAATACTGATAAAGTAAGCCAAGAAAAGAAGAGTCGGGCTTACAAACTGATATAGTATTAAGTGCGAAAACAAAATCCCCAGCAACGGCGCCAAAAACTTGTTAGGACTTTGGCAAGTGCACCAAATCGTGACAAGTAGTAAAGCTCGGAAGTCCGAGTATCGTGTCCACAGAGATTTTATTGCACTTATTCAATACCTCTCAATTTGTAAGTGGGAGTAAAATAGTAAAAATAGGAATGAAAGTAGGAATAGAGTGCTATTACTAAAACAAATAAGAAAAAGGGGAAACAATTAATAGAAATGCCAAGACCAGACAAACCCAATTGGCCTACGATGCATGTAAATAGGATATTCATTATCAATGAAATGGTATCAGTTCTACCCACATCTGTTGACTACTTGCCCCTGATGCCTCACGTTGGCAAGCCTATTTTAACTACCTATCTCCCAAATGCCTTTGTGAAGATTCAATAATTAAAATGCATTAAGATTAAGTTCTAGATGTTGCTTAAATGCATGGGCAGTGAGTTATCATTCTATGCCTAGCAATGCTAACCCAATGATTCTTTTCTTTAGATGTTCTATTAGGTGTTACCCTTTCCCAAGCGTATAACTCCTAAAACGGATGCATGCATTGAATCTTAAATATTATTGAGAATTACCCTCTCCTGAGCGAATAAAACCCAAAAAGAGATCTAAGAATGAATGCAAGAATAAAAGAAAAGAAATAGAACAGAAAAACCTGGAATAAATTCCTTTGCATTGATAACTCTTGAAGCTCATTGTACATCGTTGGCTTTTTAGGCCTGCTAGGCCCTAGCTAGGGGTTTAGCCACTCATGGCCATTGAGGGCTTACAACTGGGGATGAAAGAAAGAATAGGCTAATAAAACAAAGAATATAGAGAGAGAAAAGAAACTCAGGCTTGAGGAACTGAGAGTAGTGCTCTGAGACGGGATGAAATTTCCTTGGGACTGCCTCTCTATTTATAGTTGTTGAACTGGGCTTATGGGCCTTCGTAGTCGCGCTCAGCGCCACACCTCGCGCTTAGCGCGTACAGATCGCGTGCTGAGCGCGCCATGCACGCTGGGCCTGTGCTTCTGTTGGATCGGGCGCTGGGCGCCTAGCTGGGCTTAGCGCGCGTAACGGTTTCCACCTTCGTGCTTAACGCCACGCTCAGCGCCTGCAGTTAGTTGCTCGCTTAGCGCCTGATGCGCGCTTAGCGCCCCTATTGGATTGGGCCTGCTTTAGAATTTCTTCTTTTTTCTTCCTTTTTGTGCCACTTTTGCTAAATGCAACCTTATTTTTCGTATCTACAACCAGAAATTCAATTAAATTAATTTCTCACTTTTAATTTCAAATAACTGCTAAATAATTTATTTTAAGCCAAAATTTGACTATTTAACTCCTATAAATTCACAATTATTTAGCAGTTATCACTTCCCACTGACTTCCTTAGGCTTTCCATACCCTACAAGGTATTAGAAACATGGATTGTAGAACCAGAGTCAATCCACCATGTATTATGATTCACATTAATCATATTAGGTTCATAACAAACGAAAGTAAATGATGTACCTTTCTTCTCAAACCAACTTTTAAATTTGGGGCAGTCCTTCTTTATGTGTCCTTTCTTTTTACAGAAGAAACACTTTGACTCCTTTTTAATTGTTGGTTGAGTCGGAATCCTTCCTTTATTGGTGCCTACAGTGTTAGACAAGTGGCCTCAGATATCTTAAGAAGGGGGGGTTGAATTAAGATATTCCAAACTACTTCCCCAATTAAAAATCTATTTCACTTTCTTTTTAAGTTATAAATTCCCTTAACGATGAACTTCTTAAATATTAATTCAAATAAAACAATTTGAGTATGAATATAAAGCAGTAATAAACAAAGGAGATTAAAGGAAGAGAAAGTGCAAACTCAGATTTATACTGGTTCGGCCACACCCTTGTGCCTACGTCCAGTCCCCAAGCAACCCGCTTGAGAGTTCCACTATCTTGTAAATTCCTTTTACAAGTTCTAAACACACAAGGACAATCCTTCCTTTGTGTTTAGAATTCCTTTACAACAAGAGACCCACAGTCTCTTAATCCCTTAGAAAATGAGAAGAGGAAGAAGAATGAATCTCTCTAGAAAGAGATGGATTTTACAGATTGAGCACTCAAATAATTCCTTAATGAATTGCAATTGAATTGGCCAAGGAATTCTTAAGAGGATAAAAAAGATTTTGCTCTTTGAGAGGATAAACACTTGTTGTTCTGAAAAACTCTGAGCAAATTCGTGTTTAAGTCACACATATATAGACCATTGGTGGTCATGAATAAAGCCTTTGAAAAGTTGTGACTCTTAAAATTATATTTCTGAAAATCCTGTCTGGTAATCGATTACAGTAATTGTGTAATCGATTACAGCTTTCAAAATTTGAATTAAAACGTTTACTAACTGCTGGTAATCGATTACCAGAATTGTGTAATCGATTACACAGTCTAAAATTTCGAATTCAAATTTTAGTAGCTGTTATAAAATATATTTGGCCACTGGTAATCGATTACCAGAGAGTAAAACCTTTGTAAAACACTTTTTAATTTAAATTACTTGGCCAAACCTTTTGCTAATTCAATTAGGAATTCCCTTCCTAATATACTAGTGATCATCTTGATGCTGTGACTTGTAATCTTGAAGTATTGTCTTGAATTTAATCTTGAAAAACCCATTTACATCAATTGCATCTTATCATCATGATCATCATCAAAACATCAAAAGCAATTGCATCTACATACAGGCTTATTCCTATCCTTTCCAAAAGTAGAAGTAGTCAAATTTACCTTCTCACCCTCTTCCATTATCAATCTATCCTCTTCTTGAAGACACATGGTCATCAGTTCATTAATAGATCATTTATCCTTATGTGTGTTGTAAGAAATTTTAAAGGGTGTATACTGTTGAGGTAGGGTGCACAAAATGAAATGTACCAAGAAGGATTCAGACATGGTAACTTCCAGGGTTTTCAACTGAGCCATTATGTCCCTTAAGCGCATGTTCACGCACACCTCTCGTTCCAGTAAGCTTAATGGAAGAGAATTGCATAATGAGTGTGCTAGCAAGCAACTTCTCAGAGGTCATAAATTGTTCATCAATGGCTTTCAACAGATCTTTGACCTTATCATGTTGGTCAACTGAACCCTGGATACTAGCGGATATGTTGGTTTTTATGAACATAACGGATAGACGATTAGATCTCTCTCACTTTTCATAAAGGTCAATAGCATCAGGTTCGCTAGTTTCAGTAATAGCCAATGGCTCATCCTTCCTTATAGCATAGTCAATATCCATCAAGCCCAAATGAAGGAGAATTCTTTCCTTCCAAACCTTATAATTATCACCTTTCAATATGGGAAGGTCACACGAAATATTCATAGATTGTGAAACTGCAAACAAACACACATGCTCATTAAGAAAATTTGAGACTAAACAAATGTCATGTTTTGCTAATGCAAATCATGTCTCAATATATGAATCTACTGACACAAAACGTGTCTGTGGGCTAAAGTCCTACTCAATTAGATTCATCATGCAACTTTACGATAAAACTATTAAATCATGTTCTTTTCTTTAATTCCTGTGGGTAAATTAAGAAATATAATATAATATTTTATCCTAATTAATCATACAAATACAACAAAATTCATGTGGCTAGATTTCATCACATTACATATGATTAATCACAATTAATATTTCTAATGTGATTATAAATTTAACATATAATTTTACTCAATTAAAGATGTTGTGGCTACTCTCTAATTTAATAAAATTATATTAATCACTTAACATTCAAAAATAATCTTTGTATAACATACTTAATAATGCAAACGTGCTCAATATTAAATCGTAAAAATTACATGTATACCAATTCAAAATAATATTGTACATATATCCATTCAACATGTAATAAACTTTAAAGGATCACATCCAATGCATACCAGTATTTAACATAATATTGCATGTTCAGCATAACTTAGAGACACACAATTTTAAATAGCTTGCACATAAATGAGTTCCTTTTAACAATTTGAAAGCCATTTCATGTTGTAGGGCAAGGTTCGAGACCAGCCCAAGGCGTTTCCATTTATGCGTTCCTTTTAATTAATTGAAAAGGAAAACATGCAATTAAAAGTCTCTAGTGAGATTCGAACCCAAGACAATGATATAATATAAATCACATCAACCACTGGATCAAGTCTTGCTTTGTTTAGTACTCTCCGAAAATAAAATTTATTAACAATTTCATATCAGCAACCAAAAGAACGTGAATGTTCATCTTCAACCTCCAGCCGGGTCATAAGGATCTGTTCAACACCCGCGAACCCGATTTCGAAAACCCACACCATTATATGCATTTTAGACACCCAAAAACACATTTTAAATCACAGAAAAATTAGAAAACTCATATCATTCCTAATTTTGATATTATTTCGAATTAAGGAGGCTTAAAACATAACACTCATATACTTAGAAAATAAACTTCGTAAACGCATAATAGGAACGACCCAACAAGCAAGGCAGAGGTACAAAAAGGCTCTGATACCAAATGTAAATTAAATAGGTACTGATCTAAACATGCAAATAAATTTAAATAGCATATTCAGATCAAACAACGGAAATTAAATATTATGAGCGTACCTCTAGCCACTGTAAATTGAACGCGAAGCGGCGCATACACGAACCTGAAGACTATTTTATTCTTTCAGACCCTTACTAGCTCTGAATAGATGGTGTATTTTTTCTGAATAGAGAAGTGAGTTTGGTGATATAAAACTGAGAGCCCCACATCCTATTTATAGAGTCTGTCCATCACAGAGTTCAACCAATTTGTTATCAGAACGTAAGATAGAGTATGAGTAGGTGATTTGTTACTGAAGGTGGTTGCAAAGATAGGGATTGGATGTGAAAGGAAAATAGACAAGATTCAGAAAATAAAATTCCCAAAATTTGCAATGGGAAATAACTAAAACAGAACATGAAACGTGGGAAAAAATAAAGCTTGAACGTGGGCCACTCCCTCATAGTTCACTTGACAATATACGTTAAGTTTATGAGAAAAAATTTAAGTTTGATTCTCACATAATACACTTTTGGAAAGGACAAAGAGTTTAAGTGTGATTAAATTTCGGATCAAGAGTTAATCCCATAATGGACCCAAAGAATATAAACCTATGAGAATACCTCGGTATTTTACCAAGAAATCAAAGATCCTAGTTATGGTGATTAAATCAAATAATAAAAACAACACATAATAACACCATCTTTTCTGGGCGTTTGGTATCAAGTGCAACTCAAGTCATCTTCATGCAAACTAGGGCCTAACTCTTAACAACTCATATCCCCTTTTCTTTCAGTAATAATAATACTTATAAGGCAAACACATCCTCCAACTTCATCCTCGAAGCCTCCTCTATAGTCTGTTTCCTTGTTTCCCTATTATCTCTCACTCTCACCAAATCATGGCATTCTCTAGTGCTTTGGTTTTGGGCTCATTGCTAGCAATCAACATGGGCCTGCCAACCCTCGCAACCGACTACACCGTGGGAGATACTTCAGGTTGGGCAATTGGTGCTGATTATAGCACATGGACTGGTGACAAGACCTTTGTAATAGGTGATAGTCTTGGTAAGAACTAGGAAATAAGAAACTTCTTCTAGTAAGTGATAGATGCTCTCGCATTAAATTTTATATTACAAGACTATGTTCAAATTTTGTATCTATCATTTCAATATAACATGACTATGTTCAATACGGAGAGAAATAGACACATGATTTATATACATGACCTTTCTCACTCCCTCTCATGTACAATAAAGTATCAACCTCTTATTTTATATCTTCAACAAAACCAGACTTATATGTAAGAATGACTTTCTTATCTGAAAACAAAAAAGATAAATTGATATCTGTTGTGACCCTGCACTTAGCCTAGAATTCGAGGTTCTAGAGCCTCCAGAAGAGTAAGAAGGAAGGGAAAATTGCTTGTATTATTCACTATCCATCATAATTACATAATCCTCTATTTATAAGCTTTTCATTTAAATTCTAGAATGGAATAGAAGATACAATTCTAACGGATTTTGGCTTTTTATGCCTTGAAGGAAAGCTAAGGAGAATACTGATATTGCTTCAGAGAGAATCCTTTCTAACGGTCCAGGATCTTTGGGAGAATGCTTCTAGATGGTGCTGACCTGGCTCTTGATGCTTACTAGGATTATTTTGCCACATAATCCTCCAAGTATCTTGGTTTAATACTTCTTCTTTTTCCTTTTATAATTCCTGCATTGTGCTCTGTTGCTTCTCTATTCATATCATCCCTGCAGGCTTCCAAGACAACCTTGTCCTCAAGGTTGTAATCTTGTTTGAGTGTATCCCACAGCTCCCACGATGTATCTTCTGGGAATAGTCCTGCCCACTGAACAAGAACCATCAATTGTTTCCTTGATGCAGTCTCATCCCATTTTGTGTCTAGAATTGCAAGTGGGAAAATGCAGGGTTGATTATCAATAGACTTAGGAGGTAGAGAAAGGGGCACTGAGTCATTTGAAGGAAGGTATAGTTTTAGGAGGGAGCAATGGAATAATGGGTGGATGCGGGAATCTGGGGGAAGTTGCAATTGATAGGCAACGCTACCAATCCTTTTGGTGATCTGAAAAGGGCCATAGAATCTCTTGGCGAGTTTGGAATGAGTAGTTCCCGAAGCTGATGTCTGCTTGTGGGGACGTAGACGAACCAATACCTGATCTCCCTCTGCATATTGCACTTCCCGGCGTCGGCGGTCTGCAACTTCCTTCATCCTTTGCTGAGCCTTGGTTAATTTCTTTACCAAGCTGCCAATCATCCTGTCACGTTGAATGAGCCACTCGTCAACTGCCTCGATCTTGGATGTTCCTTCAATGTATTGCAGAAAACAGGGTGGTTTCTTCCCAAATGTAATTTCATAGGGGGACATGCCGGTGGCCGAATGAACCGAAGTATTGTATGACCATTCGGCCCAAGTCAAAAAGCGACCCCAGGTAGAAGGTTGGTGGTGTACGAATGCGCGAAGATATTGTTCAACAATTCTATTCATGACCTCAGTTTGCCCATCCGATTGTGGGTGATAGGCAGAGCTCATCCGGAGCTTGGTGCCGCTGAGTTTGAACAATTCTTTCCAAAAATGGCTGATAAACAGCGGATCCCGGTCTGAAACCAGGCTCTTAGGCATTCCGTGAAGCTTGCCGGAGATTTCCATGAACAAACGGGCTACACCGGCGACGGTGTGGTGCTGTGGAAGTGAACCGAGGTGGAGACCCTTCGAAAAATGGTCAACAACCACCAAGATAACTGAGTGACGTGGTAGGATAGGAGGCCGACAATAAAGTCAAGCGAGAGGTCCTCCCATGGTTGCGCCGGAATGGGGAGAGGGGAAAGGAGGTCTGGTGAACGGCGGTGATCTATCTTGATTTGCTGACAGGTAGCACAGCTCATGATGAACTGATGAATGTCTTGTTTCATAGAGGGCCAGACGAAATTCTCCCGAACTCGAGCTAACGTCTTCATCACTCCCATATGCCTGTCGGTAGGGGTAGAGTGGAACTTAGCAATGATGGTGGGGAGTAGCTTAAGTCGTGGTGGAAGCCAAATGCGTCCCTGATGAAGGAGCCATACGTCCCGAACAACCTATTCCTGGAATTGATTGGGTTCATCGAGGATTTGTTGTCGGCGATCAATGAATTCCTGATTAGATGTGAGCTCAGCTTTTAATTCCTGCAAAAATAGACAATTGGGTATCGTTAGCACATAAAGCTGATCAGATGGTGGTTCTGGTAGTCGCGAGAGGGCATCAGCCGCCCCATTAGCCTTGCCGGCCCGATACTGAATGGTGTAATCAAACCCCATTAATCGTGCGAGGTAGACTTTCTGTTCAGGGGTTTGCACCGCTTGCGCCATGAGCTCCTTCAAGCTCCTATGGTCTGTGAGAATCACGAACCAGTGCCCCAATAAATATTGCCGCCATTTCTTCACGGCCGTCGTGATGGCGGCGAGCTCCCTGACATATGTTGAAGCTCGAAGTAGCTTAGAGCAAAATGGCTTACTAAAGAAGGCGAGAGGATGATGATGTTGGGATAAGATGGCCCCCATACCAATTCCCGAGGCATCAGTCTCAATGACAAACTCTGAATTAAAGTCAAGTAATCTCAGAACGGGAGCTTGACACAGAGCATCTTTGAGGAGATGAAAGGCGCGATCAGCCTCAGGGGTCCAATTGAATTTATCTTTGGCCAAGAGAGCTGTTAGGGGAGCCGCAAGGGTGGCGTATCCCTTAATGAAACGCTGATAGAATCCGGATAAGCCTAAGAATCCCCGTAAGGCACGAGTGGAATTGGGAGTCGGCCATTGTTGCACAGCTATGACCTTTTTCGGTACCGGTTTTACTCCCTTCGTAGAAACCAAATGACCCAAGTACTCCACCTGCTGGGTCGCGAATGAACATTTGGATAGTTTAAGAATGAAACTGTTGTCGGCAAGAGTTTGTAATGCTATTCTGAGGTGGTCCAGGTGATCGGAAAAGCTTTGACTGTAAATTAGAATATCGTCAAAGAAGACGATAACGAATTTTCGTAAATAGGGGCCAAAGGTACTGTTCATGGTGGCCTGAAACGATGACGAGGCGTTACACAGGCCAAATGGCATGACCACGAACTCGTAGTGGCCGTGATGAGTTCGGAATGCGGTCTTGCTAATGTCCTCCGGTGCCATTAAGATTTGATGATAGCCCTGAAGGAGGCCCAGCTTTGAGAACCAACATGCACCTCCCAATTCGTCTAACAGCTCGTCTATGGTGGGAAGGGGGAATCGATCTTTGATTGTGAGGGAATTGAGGGCGCGATAGTCAACGCAAAAGCGCTAGGAACCATCCCTCTTCTTCACCAAGAGCACGGGTGAGGAGAAGGGACTGGTGCTCGGACGTATGATCCCTTGTCGGAGCATGGTGGACACCTGAGTCTCGATTTCTTATTTCTGGAAATGGGGATACCTGTAGAGGTGGATATTGACTGGGGAAGTGTTTGGTAGTAGGTGAATTGAGTGGTTTGTGGTGCGGGAGGGAGGAAGAGTAGTGGGTGGTTGGAACAGAGCTTGAAATTGGTCAATAATGGAGATGATGGTCGGGTGATGTGTAGGTGATAACGGTTGCGAGAAGGAGATGCGAATGTGGAAGAGCTCACTCGCACTCTGGGTTTGAAGTAAACGTCGTAATTGGGGAGGACTCACGACCAAGAATGCATGTCGGAATTTCCCTTGAGCTCGACAAATTGGCCTTCGTGAATGAACTTCATCGTTAGATGATTATAATCAGTGAGCACTGGGCCCAGAGACCTTAACCATTGGACCCTTAAGACGATGTCAGCACATGATAATGGCAATACGTGCAAGTCAACTGTGAAGGTGCGACCCTGGGTATTGACTTGGACTGCCACGCAAATCTGAGAGCACTCCACTTCACTACCATTGCCGACGAGGACCCGTAAGGTGGGTGTGGGTTGGGAAGTGAGGCTGAGGGACTTAACGAGGCAGCTCTGCACAAAATTATGTGTGTTGCCACCGTCAATTAAGATAACCACCATGTGGTGAGCAATCTGGCCAGTCAAACGAAGTGTCTCCGGCACGGTCTGGCCCGATAAGGCATGGAGGCTAATTTGGGCTTGGGGAGGTTCGGGTTGTAGTTGGGTTATTGGGGAATTAAAAATTATATCGGGTTGAGTAAATTCGGGTTAGGCCGGGACTGGGTCAAGGGGCGGGTCAGGTGAATGGGGCAGACTCTCTATATTAGGGTTCGAGTGAGTGTCCCATGGGTCATCATCTGCAATCAAAAGGAAGAAGCGTGAGGAGCAGCGGTGGTCGCGGGTGAACTTATCGTCACAATAAAAACATAGGCCGCGCTCACGACGACTCGCGAGTTCTTCGAGGCTTAATCGTTTGACTGGTAGAGGAGGTGGCTTCGCGGGGGAAGGGAGTAAGGGTAAAGGCGAGGGAGGTGAGGGAGCCGAAATGGAAAGCGGGGTTGACGGTGAAGAAGGAAAGGATGGGTGGATGCGGGTGCTGCGGGAAGAGTCCTGAAACTTTTCCTCCTACAGAAGGGCCAAGCCGGCGGCGTGAACCATCATCAGTGGCTGCAGAGCTTGGACTTCACGGCGAATAGCAGGGTTGAGACCGGAAATAAAGCAACTCAGAAGCGAGGAAGGGGATAAGCCGGTGATTCGATTCGCCAAGGCTTCAAACTGCGTAAGGTAATCTCGCACTGAGCCCTTTTGAGTTAATTTGAATAACTGGCCTGTGGGATCCTCGTATGGGGAGTGAGCAAACCTAGCTTCAATTGCTTGCAGGAACCCTGTCCATGTGGGTAGCTGGTGATTTCTGGCCATCCACTGGAACCAGGCAAGCGCGGGTCCGTCCATATAAAAGGACGCGATCATGAGGCGTTATAAGTCAGGGACTGAATGGTATTCAAAGAACTGGGAAATCTTGAATACCTATCCTGATGGATCCGTACCATCAAACTGAGGGACCTCCAACTTAAGTCTGTGGGGCTGAATTGGGTGGGTTTGGATTGCAGGGTTCGCTGAAGAGGATGAAGGAGTGTGGTGAGGGGTATTTTCCAGGACCGCAACGCGATTGAGGAGGTCATCGAGTTTGCCAGTGATATGCAGGTGACTTAAAGTGAGCTTGGCAAGAGCCTCTTCCAGACGATCCAGGGTAGTTTTTGAACGTGTGGAGTCTGCCATGCTTGGAGTGCTCAATGAAAGCACCAAGTTGTTGTGACCCTCCACTTAGCCTAGAATTCGAGGTTCTAGAGCCTCCAGAAGAGTAAGAAGGAAGGGAAAATTGCTTGTATTATTCACTATCCATCAGAATTACATAATCCTCTATTTATAAGCTTTTCATTTAAATTCTAGAATGGAATAGAAGATACAATTCTAACGGATTTTGGCTTTTTATGCCTTGAAGGAAAGCTAAGGAGAATACTGATATTGCTTCAGAGAGAATCCTTTCTAATGGTCCAGGATCTTTGGGAGAATGCTTCTAGATGGTGCTGACCTGGCTCTTGATGCTTACTAGGATTATTTTGCCACATAATCCTCCAAGTATCTTGGTTTAATACTTCTTTTTCCTTTTATAATTCTTGCATTGTGCTCTGTTGCTTCTCTGTTCATATCAAAATATCATACAATCATATACACACGACCAAAACTCAAAGTTACATGATTAATTACAAGAGTTACGTGACTTTAAAAAAACGTATATTTTAATGAAAAAAATATATATTTTCTTACTATATACATCCCTTCCAACAGAAATCATTGCTAGACTTATGATATCAAAATTAAAATTAGGAAGTGGGTGATGATGTAGCATTAATTTATTTATGACAGTGTTCAAGTATGGAGGAGGAGGAGGGCACACAGTGGATGAGGTTAAAGAGAGCGAGTACAAGTCGTGCACAGCAGGGAATTCGATTAGCACAGACAGTAGTGGTGAGACCACAATTACTCTTAAAACCGCAGGCACTCATTACTTCATATGTTCTGTTCCTGGACATTGTTCTGGCGGCATGAAACTTGTCGTCACTGTCAAATCAGGAAAAGCCACTGATTCTTCTTCAACTTCAACTGGGAAGGCTTCACCTTCTGATGTCACACCCAACACCACTAAATCAAACTCGTCTTCAGCGAGTGGTGTCTCACCAATTGTTGCTATGTTTATTGTTTCGTGGATCTCTTACAATGTTTTGTATGGTATAAGTTTCCCCCACTCAGCCAGGACAGAGGTAGTGCTCTCACTTTTTCTTAATTTCCTTATAATAATAATAATTACGATTATTATTACTATTGTCACTCTGTTTTATGGTTTGATTTATTCAGATTTATCTGAGTACTAATTAATCCAGGTCTCTTGTAGTAGTAGTAGTAGTTATCTAGGAAATCTCCCATGTTTGTCTTTCATTCTTCTTTTAATATACAGAGTACTGATCTGTAGGATCTTTTTATGTATGTTTTTTTTTAATACATAAAGGCTTATGGTGAAGAGAAACACCTATTATTTTAAAATCTGAGTAAATAACCACCCTAAGTGATATGAAAAAATATGGAAAAAAAATTAGGAGTAAATTAAAAAAGAATCTTTCAACTTCTTGTGAATTTGAAGTTAACCTCCCAAATTTTTTCTTTATAGCATATTACCAGTTAGATCTAGCCTAATCGTACGTGCAGATTCATTGTGGGTGTAAGCCTTTGGTAAGTAATATGCACATGGAGAGATTTTTACAGATTTTGTTTCCACAAATATGCCGAATTTTAAATGGAAATTACTCAAAACTTTTTTTTTTGCTGACTAATTACTTAAAACTTCTTGATACAACCAAAAATGAAAATAGATTAATTATTTTGAGTCTTTATAATTGTAATGAATTGAGATTTTCTAATTTAAAGAATAATTATTTTATAGTTCTATCCTTGAATAGAATGGAGAGGAAGGAAATGAATAAGAAATTTTTTAAAAAAAATTATGTGTTTGGTTGAGAAGAAATAAGTGAAAAAAATAATATAAAGCTATGGTATTTATAAGTTATTTTTGTTCTATTTCTCACTTATTTTTGTTCATTTTTTCAATATTTTTTTTAAATCAAACACTTTTATTTCTATTCTTTCGTTCACCTATTTTCTTCTACCTTTCTTATTTCTATCCATCTCATTTTCCCATATTTTTTTCCTTCCTATCAAATGGAAGTAACTCATTGTGATTCAACTAAAACTTCAAACAGGGCTGTACTAGTTGTGAAAATTTTAAAAGTCTCTAACTTTGCAAATTATTACATTAAGGCATTTGGTAGTCTTACACTCACAAGCCAATAGGTATTTAGTGAAAAAAATAAAATATAAAAGTCATTTTAAAAGCTTTGAAACTATAGAAAAATTCAATAAAGCTAGAATAAATTTACTCATTAAAACATTTAAAAGTTGAATAAAAAACGTCACCTGTTCTCAATTCTCACTTATTACTTACAATACATGGAAGACTTTACACAAGCAAACCCAATTGAGGTTATGTTTGAGTAAACTTCTTTATAAATAATTATATGAAAAGAAAATAAAATAAAATAATTTTTTCCATAAATTAAAAATAGCTTATGTATATGTTAAAAATAAACTTTTAGAAAAATTCTTTTATAAATTAGTTTATAACTTATAAGAAACTAATTTCATTTTCTGTTTTAAAAATAGAAGTTATTAATTGTGATAATGAAGACCTTTCAATGACTTATTAAATAATAAAATGTAAATTGCAAAAGTCTCCCATTTTAAATACGCATCAAATATTATTTTTATTTTGAGTTTAATTCCTATCAATAAACAAACCAAAAACAATGAGAATATAGTATCTTTTAATAAAAATTGTATAAATATAGTAAATGAATGCTTAGTAACTACTAAATGAGTGTACAAACTCAAATGCTTAATAATAAAATTATTAAAATTTATTATCCTTCCCTTAATACCTAATAATAAAAAATTATAAAGTACACATTAAAACCTCCCTATCAAATACTCAAATAATTAGTGCAATTTATTAAATAAATAAATAAAAATCAAAATTAAATTTCTAGAGTTCCTAAGCCCTTATTTGTGCCAAAAAAATCAGGCCGAAGGCAAATTTAAGAGTTTTTTTTATTGTATAAAATATTAACCAAACTTAGAATATAATGAATCCGTGAGAATCATAAAGATACTGCTATTAATCGGAACAATTGTAAATTCTTCTAAATGTCTTTTTACGAATTTTCGTATTTCTTTTGTATATTAGATGCATACACTTTATTTTCACACAAAAAAAGACGCATTTACTTTATTCAAAACTTTGGAAAAAAGAAAAGAATTAGATGAGTTTGTTTAAACTTATAAAAAGTAACTTTAAAATAAGAACTTTTTTATATAAACACATTTTTAAGAAATAAAGATGATTTACTTCTTAAAGTAAAAAATATATCTTTTTTAAGAAATATAATTTAGACAAACACTAAATTACAAGATTTCCCCTACACATCCAAACTTCATGGGAGACTACAATATCATGTTGACAAAACAACAATTATTCCTAGCACCAATATGAATGTATCGCATAACGCAGACACTAAACTCAAATTTTTAAGAGAATTCCTCCTGATATTTCAAAATTCAAAATGCATGTTACTTCCATAAAACTAGAGCTGAGAATGAAATTAGTCACGGAATAAATTCCATTTTATAATAGAACAAAGGACCAAAAATAAAAACCTAAGTTTGTATAGAAAGTTAGAAACACAATGACGATGCTGGTGTGATATAAATTCTGTACCCTGCATGCTATGATCATAACCACTAAGCAAGTGCTGAAGTGGTCCTATGATATAAAAGAGCATACAAAAAAACTTAAAAGGAAAAGACTTTTGTCATAGCTTTTGTGGCGAAACACAGGCAGATAATCTTTGGATATATATGCCACGAAGCACATGCGTCCGTGACACGTAAAAGCCCACTTATAGGGGTTTGCATGTGACACCTGTTAAAGCAAACTCCACTTTTTGCACCACCATAAAACAAAACAATAAAAAGATCTCCAACACCAGCTGTCACTGCCTCATGTTTACAGACTCCAAAACACGACAAAAACTTGTTCCTCCCATGAAACCTGTTTCCTACCTCAAATCTCTCTCTCTCTCTCTCTTAAGTTCTTTTGCTTGAGAGAGATAAAGACATCAGAGAGAAAGACAGAAACATTGATAGATAGATAATCTGATAGGAAAAGAAAAATATGAATTATTAGTTAAAAGGTTCAAAATATTACCATTCTTTTTTTTTAGTTAAAAAAAGATCAACCTCTTGATATACCGAAAATTCATGGAACTAACATTTTTCTATACACATAAATCCAAAAATGGAACTCCTAATTATATATTTTAAAGACAAAATTATCTGTTAATCCGTTTGGTCCTCAACTCTCGCACCGATAATTTGCAAAAAATCGATTCTGTAAACCAAATCCAAGAGAAACTACTAGAAAAGCGAAGCAAGCAAACAATCATACCGTAAAAAAAAATTAAATTAAATTCCGAGTGGAGTAAACCCAAATTAACCACATCAGAACAAACCGAAAAAAACATTAAACAGAAGAAAAGATCGATAAATAAATAATGATGATAGTAATAATATTAATAATGGTAGTCTGAGTCTGAGAGAGTGAAGCTATCGAAATGAAACCCTAAAGGACATGATCTCCGAGAAGGCACTATGAACATGATTTCCCACCACTCACTAATGAGAATAATAAATAATAAAAACAAAATGTTCAGTGTCTCTAAAGAAAGTCTCGTGCTCAATATTTATACTACTAAATAACAATAATCATAAAATAAAACCCTAACCCATACACAACTACCGGATCTACAT